>NC_057795.1:619056743-619298758 GCF_018294505.1 Triticum aestivum
GACTCGAAAGCATCAGTATCTTGTAAACTAGCAAAACTATTGAACTAGTTCAAATAAATTGGAATGGTCAGGGCAGTGTTCACAAATAAGGAGAAATATAGTACCCGGTGAGGGAGGCCTGGATTAGGGGGTATCCGGACAGTTGGACTATATACATCGTCCGGACTATTGAAGCGTGAAGATACAAGCTCAAGTCTTCGGCCCGTGTCCGGATGGGACTCTCCTTTGCGTGGAAGACAAGCTTGGCGATCCGGATATTATGTTTCCTTCTTTGTAACCGACTCCATGTAAACCCTAGCCCTCTCCGGTGTCTATATAAACCGGAGAGGATGGTCCTTAGAAGGCCGATCACAATTACAATCATACCATCATAGGCTAGCTCTTAGGGTTTAGCCTCTACGATCTCGTGGTAGATCTACTCTTGTACTACTCATATCTTCAATAATAATCAAGCATGAAGTAGGGTTTTACCTCCATCGAGAGGGCCCGAACCTGGGTAAACATTGTGTCCCTCGCTTCCTGTTACCATCAACCTAAGACGCACAGATCGGGACCCCCTACCCGAGATCCGCCGGTTTTGACACCGACATTGGTGCTTTCATTGAGAGTTCCTCTGTGTCGTCGCTGCAAAGGCTCGATGGCTCATCTCGTTGTCAAGGACGACATCACCTCTGGGGGAGCGCTGGCTGTAGGCCAGACTCTCCAGCTTGGCGGCTTCATTATGACCGCCCCATCGGTTGTCGCACCGACGATGGCCTCTCGGGTCATCACGCATAACCTTCGCATCGATTCGGAGCTTGCCGAAAAGATGGATCCGATTGAGTTCTCCTTCCTTAATGAGCTCTTGGATCGTATAGCTGCTTTGGGAGTCGCTACGGACTATGACCGGATTGGGCTTAAACCCGACCAAAGGGACATTAGATCCCTGCCGGCCACCCATGAGATAGCGGTAGTGGAGGAACCACACGTGGGTTTCGCCTCAACTTTGAGGATGAATTATGTCCGGATCACCAAACTTAGTGAGCCGAACACCCACCCAAAGGAAGAGATGACCCAGGTCCCGGACTTAGAATCGGGTGTTGGGACAAAGGGATTAGGTAATACTCCAGATCCCGAACTGTCAGGCTCAGAACTTCCCGTGCCCCCGTGCGTCAGATCGGATCAGAATCCGGATTCGGCCAACGACGCTCGCTCGGACTTAAACCGTCTCTCCCACATCAGGTAGGAGCCCCAAGAGACGGTACATCGTTACTGGGCCAGATTCCTCCTTGCTCTTAACAAGGTCAAGGACTGCCACAAGGAGGACGTAGTCTCTCTTTTCTGCAGAAACTGCACGAACAAAGGACTCCTTAATGCTATAAGTCTCCGTGACATAGTACACTTTACGGACTTGGCAACCATAGTACAGAAGTACTGTGCGATGGAAAGCGCCTCGAAGACCCAAGCAGAATTTTGGGATAGTACGACCCTCACCAAAACCTTTGTCCGAACTAAACGGCCGAACTCTCGTAAATCGACCAATTCAATTCCCAAGAAACCGAAGTCCGCCCCAGGGCGTGGAACCGTATTGGAAGGATGGCTCAATGGGCCATGTAAGCTCCACAGTACGCCGGACGCAATACCAACCCATAACCTTAGGGCATGCTGGATACTATGGCAGGTAGCAAAAAGTGGCGAGGATCTCCTCGAGTGCCACAAAGCAGAACAACATCCCGCCAAGGAACACAATACAGTACTAACGGTCTTCGAGACCTTCGCCTCAAACAATAGGCGTAAGCGAGATCATCGAAGCTCCGCTGAAATCTGCCATGTGGCAAAAATAAATCCGTGGAACGACACTGCTATAACTTTCAATGCCAGTGACGAACCCCAATTCCAGTCCATCCGGGCACCAGCCGCTCTGGTCCTTAGCCCAATAGTGGACGGCTTTCGGCTCACTAAAGTACTCATGGACGACGGAAGCGGATTAAACTTAATCTACGAAGAAACACTCAAGAAGATGGAAATTGATAAAAGCCGCATTGAACAAAGCGGCACAACCTTCAGGGGAATTATCCCTAGTCGGGAAGCACGGTGCACGGAGAAAATCACACTCGATGTGGTATTCGGCACCCCAAAAAATTATAGGTCCGAAGAAATCACGTTCCAAGTGGCTCCCTTCAGCAGCGGATACCACACCCTTCTAGGGCGAGACGCGTTTGCAAGCTTTCAAGCTATACCCCATTACGAGTACATGAAGCTTAAAATGCCCGGACCCAATGGAATTATCACTCTAGCTAGTGATCCGAACGTCGCACTCCATGCCGAAAACAAAACCGCAACACTAGCCTTGGAAGCACTATCTGAAGCCCTAGCGGCAGAAGAATTAACAATGTTGCACGCCACCGTGGACAGGGACGACGTGATACTCGACAAGCGACCCAAGTCCACCTCATTTAAACCCGCAGATGAGATAGTCAAATTCCAAGTCCACCCAACGGACCCCATGAAGACAGCTACCATCGGGACACAGTTGAACCCCGCTATGGACGCCGCACTGCGCGACTTCTTACGCGAGAATTGGGATATCTTCGCCTGGCACCCATCGGACATGCCGGGCATCCCGCGCGAATTGGCCGAACATAGCCTTAACATACTGAAGGGATACAATCCTGTTAAACAGACCCTAAGGCGATTTTCAGAGCCCAAACGACAAGCCATGGGGGAGGAGCTAGCCAAGCCACTTGAGGCCGGATTCATCAGAGATATCAAACATCCGGATTGGCTGGCGAACTTGGTAATGGTACCAAAGAAGGACAAATCCTGGCGCCTGTGCGTCGACTTCAAAGAGCTTAACAAGGCTTGCCCCAAGGATCCCTTTCCCCTCCCTCGCATCGATCAAATCATTGATGCCACAGCGGGACACGACTCACTGTGTTTCCTCGACGCATACTCTGGATACCATCAAATAAAGATGATAGAGTCCGACCAAGCTGCAACAGCTTTCATAATGCCATATGGCCCTTTCTGCTTCAACACTATGCCTTTCGGGCTCAAGAATGCCGGAGCAACCTATCAACGCATGATTCAAACATGCCTGGAAAAGCAAATCAGCAAAACAGTGGAGGCATATGTGGATGACGTAGTCATAAAAACAAGACACGTCGAAACTCTAATAGATGACTTGAGGCTTACATTTGATAACCTCCGGACATACGACATCAAGTTGAATCCAGAAAATGCGTCTTCGGCGTCCCCTCAGGGAAACTGCTGGGCTTCATTGTTTCCAATAGAGGAATTGAAGCAAATCCGGTAAAAGTCCGAGCTCTATCACAGTTGGCTATACCAACTGACCTCAAGCACATCCAGAAACTAGCTGGATGCGTGGCCGCCTTGAGCCGCTTTATCTCCAGGTTAGGAGAAAAGGCATTAGCTCTTTACCGCCTTCTTCGGCGCACCGAACACTTTGTGTGGACGGATGCAGCCGCGGCCGGACTCGATGAAATAAAGACCTTATTGGCCAGTAATCTAGTCCTAACAGTGCCAACTATCGGCGAACCTATGCTGCTGTACATAGCTGCAACACATCAAGTTGTAAGCGCAGTACTCGTCGTCGAACGAGAGGCCGACGGATACAAATTCCCACTACAGAAGCCGGTTTATTACGTATCCACGGTCCTCACCCCATGCAAATCCCGATACCCACACTATCAAAAAATAGCATACGCAGTCTTCATGTCATCCCGAAAGCTACGACACTACTTTCAAGAGTGTTCGATTATGGTGGCCTCCGAAGTACCACTAAATGATATAATAAATAACCGCGATGCCACGGGCTGGATTGCTAAATGGGCCATCGAGCTCCTTCCGATCGACATAACATACAAGCCTCGGCGGGCTATCAAGTCGCAAGTATTAGCTGACTCCGTCGCCGAATGGACGAAAGCCGAACTCCCTAAAGAGTACGGCGCGTACTCTAACTGGATCATGCACTTTGATGGCTCTAAAATGCTGGCCGGATTGGGAGCAGGCATTGTCCTGACTTCTCCCACCGAAGACACGATCCAATACGTCCTCCAAATATTATACACAGACTCCAACAATGCAACCGAATATGAGGCTCTGTTGCACGGTCTTCGGATGGCAGCCTCTATGGGCATTCAATGCCTAGAAGTGCATGGGGATTCAAACCTCACAATATCACAAATAAACGGAGACTTTGATGCCAAGGGTCCGAAAATGGCGGCCTATCATAATGTCATCCTTAAAATGTCAGCGCGATTCGAGGGGCTCGAATTCCACCATGTGGCTCGAGAAAACAATCAAGCGGCAGATGTCCTTGCCCGCATCGGCGCTAAACGCAACCCTATCCTACCTAACATATTCCTGGAAAGGCTGTTCAAGCCATCCATGGTATGGGAAGGGGAGTCCGGCAATACCATCACGGATCCGAATGCATCCCCAGATTCCGATCGGAGGCTCCACCACCGAAATAACATCGTCAGCCAACGAAATAATGGCTGTTATCGCCCCATGGACTGAGCCTTTCTTGGCCTACCTAAATAGGCAGGAGCTCCCCGAAGACCAAAATGAAGCACGCTGCATCGTTGGACGTTCTAAAGCTTACAAGGTCCATGAAGGGGAACTCTATAAGAAAAGTTCCACCGGAGTGCTCCAAAGGTGCATCTCCGAAGAGGAAGAGCGACATCTCTTGGCTGAAATCCATGCCGGACTGGGCGGGCACCATGCCGCGGCTCGAGCACTAGTCAGCAAGGCCTTTCGTACAGGTTTCTATTGGCCGACGGCCCGAGCAGACGCACAGGACCTTGTCCAACACTGTGTCAGTTGCCAGCTCTTTGCCAATCAGAGTCATATGCCCCTACCGCTCTCCAAACAATCCCCATAACTTGGCCCTTCGCGGTCTGGGGGCTGGATATGGTTGGACCCCTTAAAGGGGGGAGCCACAAGAAAAAAAATACTTATTGGGCATGGTAGATAAGTTCACCAAATGGATATAAGCCAAACCAGTGAAAACGGCCGAATCCGGACCAGTGATAAACTTTATATCCGGGGTCGTACACCGATACGGTGTCCCCCACAGCATCATCACCGATAATGGCTCAAATTTCACGGCCGATGAGGTGAAATCTTGGTGCGGCAAAATGGGCATTAAGCTCGACTATGCTTCCGTCTACCATCCTCAAACAAATGGCCAGGTCGAACGGGCAAACGGTCTCATCATGAGCGGCATCAAACCCAGACTAGTGCGATCCTTGACAGAGTCGGATACTCATTGGGTCGAGGAGCTCGACTCCGTACTCTGGGGGCTGCGGACCACGCCGAATCGCACCACCGGATATACACCAGTTTTTATGGTGTACGGTGCGGAAGTAGTACTACCTTGCGACATAATACATGATTCGCCACGCGTACGCATGTACGAAGAGAAGGAAGTCGAGTTAGATCGGCAGGATAATTTGGATGCCCTGGAGGAGGAGCACGATGTCGCTAAGGCCCGTTCCGCATTCTATCAACAACAGGCTCGACGATACCAAAGTAGAGAAGTGCGGGCCAAAACTTATAATATTGGTGAACTCATTCTACGCTTACCGGAGAATAAGAAGGACAATCTCAAACCCAAGTGGGAAGGCCCCTTCATCATCGACAAAGTTCTCACCGGAGGAGCGTACCGCTTACATAATGCGTCTGATAACAGACTTGAGCCGAACCCATGGAACGCGGCCAGACTCCGGAGATTCTACGCCTAGCGCCGAACTCAGTGTTCGTCTCCTTAACCCTCCTTTTTCAATTATGCTCCCCCCTTTTTTCCTTTCTAGATCTTTTTCTCTTCACATGAAGTATTTAATACAGTGCAGATTCTCGGATTATTCCGGCCGCACTTTGTGTGCAAGCAATACCTGGGGGCTTCCTATACGGAAGCTAAATATAACTTACTCTAAAGGGCTTTTTACCCATCTTACATGTATTTTCCATGTGTGCCTTTTATTCACCATTATATGCATCGATATGACTTAAGACGTGGCCAAGCTGGGTTGCCTGGCTCCTGTGTTTATGCCCTACGTTCCCGTTAATTCAGCTAGGGCATAAGGGGAGCACCTCTGCGATTGTTACTGCCGGTTGAGTCGGATGTGTACCTCAGACTGGGTGAAGCCGAAAGCTAGTTTCCTTAAGAGAATATTCGGTCGGTGAACAAAAGATGTGTCTTTGTTTATCATAACGTAAATCCCCAGAAGTTTTGTATCCTGTGCCTTTGTTTGCAGTCCGAACATGTGCGTTGTCGCATGCCTACCCAGGGAAAGGAACCCTTAACGGAACTATTCTCTCTGGAAGATGTTTCTTACTATCCATGTAATATAACATAACTAGTTGGGTACTTGTCTGTTCAAGCACTTATGACCCCTACGCCTGGTTTCCACGCATACTCTGGTTTTGTATAACCGAGCGGGTATTCAGACACACCCTGGACTTTAGGATCCGGGGCCTGAAGCGAAAAGGTCCGCCATGACAAATGATTTTAATCCGGCCAGTGGCTACTTATGTCCATCGAAATACACAGTCATTTGGACTGATTATATTCATCCTCTATACCATCCAACATGCTATCTAGCTTACAATCCTGTTAAGAATACTTTGCGGCTAACGCCACCTGGTCATATACGAGACTCACGGGAATTTCTTGCCCATCTAGCTCGGTCGGTCCAACTTCGGCCATATGGTTCGGGTCCAGCTTGGTGTAGCGTGTCTTCACCATAGCCCATGCTTCTCTTGCACCTTGCCGGCAGGGTGCTCTTTGAAGCATGTCCACAAGCCGCCCCCCATGCCATTTGGCGGGGAGCTTGATGGTCACAGAGACTGCGCAATGCCCTGCATCACCTGCCGAGCTCGCTCGTGCAGTTGTGAGAGGTACTACAGTAAGTCACCTGCAGATGCGGGCATCTCCTCCTCAGGGCGACCCGTTAGCATTCCTACAAACACAACTTTTTCAATATACTTCCTCGCTGAACTATGCTACAGTCCGTCTAGGCACTTACCATAAATGTCATGGCGAAGCCTTTTGTTCTCCTTTACGGAGTCCGCCAGCTGCGCACGAACGTCTTTGAATTCCACGTCCAACCGAACATTGGCATCTTGGAGAGCATTCTTCTCCTGCTTAACTTGCGTAAGAATGCGCTCGCCAACCTTTAATTGCCTCTGGAGATGCGACTCGTCATCCCTCCCACCCTTCGGATTTACTCTGGGGTTGTCTACAGAACTTTCTATTAAATTTGTCATACCAGCCAGTTGCTAACTGGTGCATTTTCATATAATTGAGATAAATGTTACCATATGAGGCCTTCTGGGATTCCTCTAGGTTGGCAACTGTGGCCCTCAGTTGGGTCTTGCACTCCTCTAGCTCCCGAGACAATTACTCCTTATCTACAAGAACCTGCGCATAAATTGATACTTAAAACTGTTGTTTCAACCGTTTCAAGTCTCAGGGGCTACTACTATACATGCTCATCAAACTTTCTTACTCGTATATCTTTGGTATACTGGACTATCGCCCGGGCGAGTCCGCTTTGAGCAGCTCGGATGTATGCGTCTCCCGAATTGAAAGCATTAAATGCCTCTTCGTAAAAGATGTTGTTGCGAAGCACGGACCGTCGATGCTGGTGATTCATGGCGCTCTCTACTTCCGAATTTGTGGCAGAGAGCATATCTGCGTCCTCTGTCGGAGGACTATGCAGTGTCGGCCCTACGTCTGCCTCCTCTCTCGAAGTTGGTCTTGGAGCCTGACTGGTGGAGGCGTGGTTGGCGGGATCCCCAGATATAGTCCGGATGCTCCTCTTCCTCCCATGATGTAAAGGGCATTGTTATACTTCAAATAGACAATAATTACATGACAGGTTATTTTCTTACCTCTGTAGAGGCGTGTCGGCTCTAATCGCCTTCCTCTTGAGCCTACCCAATCCGGACGCCTGTGGCTGACGGGTCCCTAGGGGCTCGGCCCTGCGCTCCGAACGTCGCTTTTGCAAAAAACACGACGCTTCAGGGATAAGGTGTGACATCGGAAAAGAGTCCTCTTCGAAGGATCGAGTCTTCGGCTTGGCTTACACGCGATGAGGGTAGCAGTCCGGGATAATCAGCAGTAATAGCCACAGAGGCGCCGTCACGGCTCGCCCGATAAAATATCCCGTCGACAAGCTCCACGGCCGCATCTGGGTCTTCTTCGAGTCCTGGATCTAGGGCCCTTTTGGGGTCCTCTGGCTGTGGGGAAGGGCTGGAGATTCCTTCTACGGCCCTCCTCAGCTCCTGCTCGGAAATATCGATGCAGGTAACTTTAGCAAAGAACACCATGATAGGTGAAGCGAGAAAATAAATGACGACTTACCCAGTTTGGGGGATTATACATGGAGAATCCGTCCCACGGTTTGATATGGAGGAAGTCTTCCTATTCTCCTTTGTATAGGTCGGACAGTATCCTTGCCAGAGCGGTGGGAGAGTCCGGACCCTTACGGCCACAGCGGGTGGCATCGTCCGTCCCGTTGAAGTGCCACATGGGATTGCCCCGATATTGTAGCAGTTGCACTCCCCGCATTATGCATATTGCCATGACCTCGACTATTGTCAGTCCGGATTTGGCCAGTAACTTTATCCTACTCATCAGGAAATGTATTTCTCTGGAATCCTCTTCTTGGGGGCCTCGGGGGCGCTAGCTTAGACGTGCCCTCGGCGGGGTGTTACTGAACTTGGGGAGTCCTGTCCGGACTAGATCCGGAAGGGGAGCGTCATAGATATAAAACCACTCTGGAGCCCAGTTATCTGGAGCCTTCTTGGGAGTGCCGGATAGGTATCCGGTCTTAGCGATATGCCATACTTCGGCCCCGCCCACTTGACATAGGGATTCTCCCTGGTTGCGGGGGACAAGGCAGAACAACTTCTTCCACAATCCGAAATGAGCCTCGCAGCCTAGATATAGCTCACAAAGGGCGACATACCCTGGTATATGTAGTATGGAGGCTGGGGTAAAGTTGTGCAACTGGAGGCCGTAGAACTCCAGAAGCCCACGAAGGAATGGATGAATAGGAAACCCGACGCCCCTTAACAGATGCGGAATTAGGCATATTCGCTCCTCTGGAGACGGATTGGGGGATCTCTCCGCTTGTTCTCCGCTGTTATAGGTGGCCACTCCGGCTCGGACAGGGACCATGAACGCCGGCGGGAGGAGCCCTTGGGTTTGTAACTTTATCAAACGGCTATGAGAAACTGAACACTCTCCCCAGTCCCCCAGCTTGGGGCAAGGGAGCGAGCAGAAGAGCTGCGACGACCGGCCATGTTGGAATGGTTTTTTCTGGGCGCTCTGTTGGATGCTTGCTCGAGGAGGGAGAGTGAGGTTTGGATCTGGGAATCCCCGTCTCTTCAAATAGACGGTTATCCCAAAGGACCGAGGGTGGAAAATGCAAAAATGCCTCGACTCCTCGCATTCGCTCGACACGTGGAAATGGTCATTATTGAAGCACTGAAGCCGAGGAGTACAACATTGATGAGATGCCGGACACCGTTCATCATGACGGATACATCGGAGTATTTGGAGAGGGAACCCGCCTTGCAATGCTGAAAACAAGACTGCGCGCCGGACTCATCATCATTGAAGCCTGGTTCAGGGGCTACTGAGGGAGTCCTGGATTAGGGGGTATCCGGACAACCAGACTATATACATCGTCCAGACTATTGAAGCGTGAAGATACAAGACTCAAGACTTTGGCCCGTGTCCGGATGGGACTCTCCTTTGCGTGGAAGACAAGCTTGGCGATCCGGATATTATGTTTCCTTCCTTGTAACCGAATCCATGTAAACCCTAGCCCTCTCCGGTGTCTATATAAATCGGAGAGGATGGTCCTTAGAAGGCCGATCACAATTACAATCATACCATCATAGGCTAGCTCTTAGGGTTTAGCCTCTACGATCTCGTGGTAGATCTACTCTTGTACTACTCATATCTTCAATATTAATCAAGCAGGAAGTAGGGTTTTACCTCCATCGAGAGGGCATGAACCTGGGTAAACATTGTGTCCCTCGCTTCCTATTACCATCAGCCTAAGACGCACAAATCGGGACCCCCTACCCGAGATCCGCCGGTTTTGACACCGACACCCGGGAGTACCCATGAAAGAACAAGTGGGGCTCCAAGCAAAGGTAGAACCTTTTTTTTGCAAGGATAGGATGACTCAGTACCTGTAAAACTAATTTCATATAGCATCGTACCAAACAAAGCAGCCGCCAGATTGAGAATCTGCATAATAGAGCTAAGTCATAGATTGGAAGTTCTAAAAAAGAGGAAGCAAAGCTTATACTGTGACCAGCAGGAAGCAAACCGAGATTTCTCGGAAGTGCCGATGGAATGTTATGCTTGAAAGTACTGATGCAAACGAAAGATATGTTAAAGTGGAAATATGTGGATCAACGGTTCCTTAACAAAGGAATCCATGTGAAAGGACATGTGGTGCCCCCATGTGTGGTTTTGGTAATTAATGACATTCTCTATGGACTAATGGTTGCATTGAGTTATATTGGAAGGATTTGTCCATAGGCTTTTCTTGAAGTCCATGTGTTGGTTTCAAGGAGTTTATGTGTTGAACAAGGTGCTATTAAGGAATTATCCAAAGATTGGTCATGCGAGTGTTGAGCTTATTGCAAGCATGTCTTGAAGAAGAAGATTGTGTGATCATTCATGTTTACCTTCAAGACATCATCCAAATGAAGAGAGTTGGAAAGTTTCAAGGTTGATCAAGACTAAGTCAAGAGTGAATCAAGTTGATCAACTCACAAAGTGTAGAAGATGTACCGAGAGGGATCAAGTGATCCCATGGTATGGTACGTGTTCATCGGCTTGCGTCAAGACGAAGATATCACTCAACCCATGGAGAGGATGACATCAAGTGGTGATCGTCATCAAGACTGTCGTGTGCAAGTTCAAGTGGAGCATCATGAAGAGATCAAGTGCTTGAAGCTTTCTTTCCATTTTGGTGTTAATCAACTTGTGAAGATGTGCCAAAGAGTGGCTCATCCATAGTGGAGTATGGGGGAGCAATCAACTAGTCTTCGTCGAGCGAGCACAATCAAGAAAGGTGGTCCAACTTGAGGGAGTCAAGATCATCATCATCTAGCTCAAGTGGACTTCGTGCAAGGCAAAGGTTTGCCCTTGATAGGTTTTATATTTTACCGGTCTCATGGTGATAGTTTGGCGACCCCGTTATAGGATCGATAGCCGTACTATCAAGGGGGGCTCTCAAGTGACTAGCTTGATCGTATCGTTCGTCGAGAGCTCAAACCATTGCATCCTTGCATCATATTTCTTGATTCTTTTTTTTTATTTTGAGGTTTTAGAGCTTGTGGTCATCTTCTTGACAAGCTCGAGTTCATCGAAAACGAAGTTCACATGCTTCTTCTATTGCGCTTTCGGTGTTGGAGGTTTTACCGGTCCTATTCGAGGAAGGGTTCTCACCATTTTATTTTGGGCCTTTTCTAATTTGATTATTATTGTTATTTCTATCAAGATTGTGTTAGGCCTTGTCGCTAGCTTTCCAACAAACTTGGTTTCATTGAATTCGGAGTCTGTTTGCAGAAGTTGTGGCAGTTTTGGTGTTCTGAAAAGGCTACAACGGTACTACCGTGAATTGGAGCGGATGTAATTTTTTACTACCGCTCTAGAGCGGTACTACCGCGGCTCCTACAGCGGTAGTACCGCTCCGGACCAAAAACTCATCCCAAGTCCTGCGATGGTAGGCACAGATGTATTTTTTTAGTACCGCTCGCAAGCAGTAGTACCGCTACCCTTTGCGGTAGTACCGCGATCCCTAGCGGTAGTACCGTGAGGACGAGCGGTAGTACCACTCTGTGCGGGCTGTGAGGATAACGGTTGGTTTTTTCCCCTCCTATAAAATGGGGTATTCTTCCCCAATGAACCTTATCCTTGTAGCTCGTGTTCTTCCCCCATTGTTGACCTTCTTAGAGCTTGCTAACTCTCAATCCCTCCATGGATTCTTGCTAGTTTTTGAGGGAAAAGAGAGAGGAGATCTAGATCCACATTTCCACCAATCACTTTCTCCTCTATGTGAGGGGAACCCCTTGGATCTAGATATTGGAGTTCTTGGTTTTCTCCTTGTTCTCCCTCTCATTTTCCTCCCTAGCATTAGTTGCTTCGGTGGGATTTGGGAGAGAAGGACTTGGGCACTCCGTGTGCCCTTGCCATTGCATTTGGTGCATCGGTTTGAGTTCTCCATGGTTATACATGGAAGTTTCAAGTTGAGAAGCTTATTGCTCTTGGGTGCTTGGGCGCCCTAGACGGTTGGTGGTGTTCGGAGCTCAATCATTGTGGTGTAAAGCTCCGGGCAAGCGTCGGGGTTTCCAATTAGGTTGTGGAGATTGCCCCAAGCAATTTGACGGGTTCCGGTGACCGTTCCCAAGGGTTGCTGATACGTCTCCAACGTATCTATAATTTTTTATTGTTCCATGCTATTATATTACCTGTTTTTGGATGTCTATGGGCTTTATTTTGCACATTTATATCATTTTTGGGACTAACCTATTAACCGGAGGCCCAGCCCGTGTTGCTGTTTTTTTGCCTATTTCAGTATTTCGAAGAAAAGGAATATCAAACGGAGTCCAAACGGAATGAAACCTTCGGGAGCGTGATTTTTGGAACGAACGTGATCCGGAGGACTTGGGGTGCAAGTCAAGAAGCAGCCGAGGCAGACACGAGGGTGGGGGGCGCGCCCACCCCTACAGAGCGCGCCCCCTGTCTCGTGGGCCCCTCGGGCGGCCACCGACGTACTTCTTCCTCCTATATAAGCCTACATACCCCAAAAACATCCATGGAGCCATAAAAGAAATATTTCCGCCACCGTAACCTTCTGTATCCGCGAGATCCCATCTTGGAGCCGTCGCCGGCGTTCTGCCGGAGGGGGAATCCACCACGGAGGGCTTCTACATCAACACCATAGCCCCTCCAATGAGTTGTGAGTAGTTTACCACAGACCTTCGGGTCCATAGTTATTAGCTAGATGGCTTCTTCTCTCTTTTTGGATCTCAATACAATGTTCTCCCCCTCTCTTGTGGAGATCTATTCGATGTAATCTCTTTTTGCGGTGTGTTTGTCGAGATCCGATGAATTGTGGGTTTATGATCAAGTTTATCTATGAATAATATTTGAATCTTCTCTGAATTCTTTTGTGTATGATTGAGTTATCTTTGCAAGTCTCTTCGAATTATCGGTTTGGTTTGGCCTACTATATTGATCTTTCTTGCCATGGGAGAAGTGCTTAGCTTTGGGTTCAATCTTGCGGTGTTCTTACCTAGTGACAGAAAGGGTTGCAAGACACGTATTGTATTGTTGCCATCGAGGAAAAAAAGATGGGGTTTATATCATATTGCTTGAGTTTATCCCTCTACATCATGTCATCTTTCTTAATGCATTACTCTGTTCTTATGAACTTAATACTCTAGATGCATGCTGGATAACGGCCGATGTGTGGAGTAATAGTAGTAGATGCAGGCAGGAGTCAGTCTACTTGTTGTGGACGTGATGCCTATATACATGATCATGCCTAGATAATCTCATAATTATTCGTTTTCCTATCAATTGCTCGACAGTAATTTGTTCACCCACCGTAATACTTATGCTATCTTGAGAGAAGCCTCTAGTGAAACCTATGGCCCCCGGGTCTATCTTTTATCATATAAGTTTCCAATCTACTTTTATTTGCATCTTTATTTTCTGCATCTATATTATAAAATACCAAAAATATATATTTCTTATCATATTATCTCTATCAGATCTCACTTTTGCAAGTGGCCGTGAAGGGATTGATAACCCCTTTATCGCGTTGGTTGCGAGTTCTTTGTTTGTTTGTGTAGGTTCGTGGGACTTGTGAGGAGCCTCCTACTGGATTGATACCTTGGTTCTCAAAAACTGAGGGAAATACTTACGCTGATGTGCTGCATCACCCTTTCCTCTTCAAGGAAAACCAACGGAAGCTCAAGATGTAGCAGTTGCCAAAGTGTAGGGGTTCGGTGACCGCCCCCAAGGGTTGCCATTTGTACGGGTTCGGTGACCGCCCTCAAGGGTCCCTTAGTGGAATCACGACATCTTGCATTGTGCGACGGTGTGAGGAGATTACAGTGGCCCTAGTGGCTTCTTGGGGAGCATTGTGCCTCCACACTACTCCAAACGGAGATTAGCATCCGCAAGGGTGTGAACTTCGGGATACATTGTCATCTCCGCGTGCCTCAGTTATCCCTTACCCGAGCCCTTTACTTATGCACTTTTCTCTGTGATAGCCATATTGTTTCTTGTCATATATCTTGCTATCACTTAGTTGTTTATCTTGCTTAGCATAAGTTGTTGGTGCACATAGATGAGCCTAGTTGTTGTAGGTTTTGTGCTTGACAAATTAACCATGTTGGAAATATGCCCTAGAGGCAATAATAAATTAGTTATTATTATTATATTTCCTTGTTCATGATAATTGTTTATTATCCATGCTATAATTGTATTGATAGGAAACTCAGATACATGTGTGGATACATAGATAACACCATGTCCCTAGTAAGCCTCTAGTTTACTAGCTCGTTGATCAATAGATGGTCACGGTTTCCTGACCATGGACATTGGATGTCGTTGATAATGAGATCACATCATTAGGAGAATGATGTGATGGACAAGACCCAATCCTAAGCCTAGCACAAAGATCGCGTAGTTCGTATGCTAAAGCTTTTCTAAATGTCAAGTATCATTTCCTTAGACCATGAGATTATGCAACTCCCGGATACTGTAGGAATGCTTTGGGTGTACCAAACGTCACAACGTAACTGGGTAGCTATAAAGGTGCACTACAGGTATCTCCGAAAGTGTCTATTGGGTTGGCACGAATCGAGACTGGGATTTGTCACTCCGTGTAAACGGAGAGGTATCTCTGGGCCCACTCGGTAGGACATCATCATAATGTGCACAATGTGACCAAGGGGTTGATCACGGGATGATGTGTTACGGAACGAGTAAACAGACTTGCCGGTAACGTGATTGAATAAGGTATCGGCATACCGACGATCGAATCTCGGGCAAGTACAATACCGCTGGACAAAGGGAATTGTATATGGGATTGACTGAGTCCTTGACATTGTGGTTCATCCGATGAGATCATCGTGGAACATGTGGGAGCCAAAATGGGTATCCAGATCCCGTTGTTGGTTATTGACCGGAGAACATCTCGGTCATGTCTGCATGGTTCCCGAACCCATAGGGTCTACACACTTAAGGTTCGATGATGCTAGGGTTATAAAGGAAGTTTGTATGTGGTTACCGAATGTTGTTCAGAGTCCCGGATGAGATCCCGGACATCACGAGGAGTTACGGAATGGTCCGGAGGTAAAGATTTATATATGGGAAGTCCTGTTTTGGTCACCGGAAAAGTTTCGGGTTTTATCGGTAACGTGCTGGGACCACCGGGAGGGTCCCGGGGGTCCACCAAGTGGGGCCACCGGCCCCGGAGGGCTGCATGGGCCAAGTGTGGGAGGGGACTAGCCCCGGGTGGGCTCGTGCGCCCCCCACAAGGGCCCAAGGCGCCTAGGGTTTGGGGAGGGGGCGCACCCACCTAACTTGGGGGGCAAGTTTCCCCTCTCCCCCCTTGGCCGCACCCTAGATGGGTTGTGGGCTGGCCGCCGCCCCTAGGGGTGGAACCCTAGGTGGGGGCGCAGCCCTCCCTCTCCCCCTATATATACTTGAGGACTTTGGGGCTGCCAACACATGAGTTTCACCTCTCCCTGGTGCAGCCCTACCTCTCTCCCTCATCCTCTCCCGCGGTGCTTGGCGAAGCCCTACAGGATTGCCACGCTCCTCCATCACCACCACGCCGTTGTGCTGCTGCTGTATGGAGTCTTCCTCAACCTCTCCCTCTCTCCTTGCTGGATCAAGGCATGGGTGACGTCACCGGGCTGTACGTGTGTTGAACGCGGAGGTGCCGTCCATTCGACACTAGGATCTCCAGTGATTTGGATCACGACGAGTACGACTCCTTCAACCCCGTTCTCTTGAACGCTTCCGCTTAGCGATCTACAAGGGTATGTAGATGCACTCTCCTTCCCTCGTTGCTAGTTTCTCCATAGATAGATCTTGGTGACACATAGGAAATTTTTGAATTTTTGCTACGTTCCCCAACAGTGGCATCATGAGCTAGGTCTATTGCGTAGATTCTTTGCACGAGTAGAACACAAAGTAGTTGTGGGCGTTGATTTTGTTCAATATGCTTACCATTACTAGTCCAATCTTGTTTCGACAGTATTGTGGGATGAAGCGGCCCGGACCGACCTTACACGTACTCTTACGTGAGACAGGTTCCACCAACTGACATGCACTTGGTGCATAAGGTGGCTAGCGGGTGCCAGTCTCTCCCACTTTAGTCGGAACGTATTGGATGAAAACGGTCCTTATGAAGGGTAAATAGCAATTGGCATATCACGTTGTGGTTTTGCGTAGGTAAGAAATGTTCTTGCTAGAAACCCATAGCAGCCACGTAAAACATGCGAACAACAATTAGAGGACGTCTAACTTGTTTTTGCAGGGTATGCTATGTGATGTGATATGGCCAAGAAGAATGTGATGAATGATATGTGATGTATGAGATTGATCATGTTCTTGTAATAGTAATCACGACTTGCACGTCGATGAGTATGACAACCGGCAGGAGCCATAGGAGTTGTCTTTATTTATTGTATGACCTGCGTGTCATTAAACAACGCCATGTAGTTACTTTACTTTATTGCTAACCGGTAGCCATAGTAGTAGAAGTTGGCGAGACAACTTCATGAAGACACGATGATGGAGATCATGATGATGGAGATCATGGTGTCATGCCGGTGACGATGATGATCATGGAGCCCCGAAGATGGAGATCAAAAGGAGCAAAATGATATTGGCCATGTCATGTCACTATTTGATTGCATGTGATGTTTATCATGTTTATGCATCTTATTTGCTTAGAACGACGGTAGTAAATAAGATGATCCCTCATTAAAATTTCAAGAAAGTGTTCCCCCTAACTGTGCACCGTTGCGAAAGTTTGTCGTTTTGAAGCACCACGTGATGATCGGGTGTGATAGATTCTAACGTTCACATACAACGGGTGTAAGCCAGATTTACACACGCAAAACACTTAGGTTGACTTGACGAGCCTAGCATGTACAGACATGGCCTCGGAACACAAGAGACCGAAAGGTCGAGCATGAGCCGTATAGTAGATACGATCAACATGAAGATGTTCACCGATGATGACTAGTTCATCTCACGTGATGATCGGACACGGCCTAGTTGACTCGGATCATGTAATAACTTAGATGACTAGAGGGATGTCTATCTGAGTGGGAGTTAATAAGATGAACTTGTTTATCCTGAACATAGTCAAAAGGTTTTTGCAAATTATGCCGTAGCTCGCGCTTTAGTTCTACTATTTTAGATATGTTCCTAGAGAAAATACAGTTGAAAGTTGACAGTAGCAATTATGCGGACAGTAGAAGGCTTATGTCCTTAATGCACCGCTCGGTGTGCTGGACCTCGAACATGGTCTGTGGATGTTGCGAACATCTGACATACACGTTTTGATGACTACATGATAGTTCGGTAATGTTAAATGGTTTAGAATTGAGGCACCGAAGACATTTTTGAAATGTTGCAGAACATATGAGATGTTTCGAGGGCTGAAATTGGGATTTCAGGCTCGTGCCCACGTCAAGAGGTATAAGACCTCCGACGTTTTTCTTAGCCTGCATAATAAGGGAGAAAAGCTCAATCTTGAGCTTGTGCTCAGATTGTCTGAGTACAACAATCACTTGAATCGAGTGGGAGTTGATCTTCCAGATGAGATAGTGATGTTTCTCCAAAGACATTGCCACCAAGCTACTAGAGCTTCGTGATGAACTATAACATAACAGGGATAGATATAATGATCCTTGATCTATTCGCAATGTTCGACACCGCGAATGTAGAAATCAAGAAGGGGCATCAATTGTTGATGGTTAGTGAGACCACTAGTTTTAAGAAGGGCAAGGGCAAGAAGGGGTACTTCATGAAACGACAAATCAGTTGCTGCTCCAGTGAAGAAACCCAAGGTTGAACCCAAACCCGAGACTAAGTGCTTCTGTAATAAGGGGAACAACCATTGGAGCAGAATTACCCTAGATACTTGGTAGATGAGAAGGCTGGCGAGGTCGATAGAAGTATATTGGATATACATTATGTTAATGTGTACTTTACTAGTACTCCTAGTAGCACCAGGGTATTAGATACCGGTTCAGTTGCTAAGTATTAGTAACTCGAAATAAAAGAGCTACGGAATAAACGGAGACTAGCTAAAGGTGAGATGACGATGTGTGTTGGAAGTGTTTCCAAGGTTGATGTGATCAAGCATCGCCTGCTCCGTCTACCATCGAGATTGGTGTTAAACCTAAATAATTGTTATTTGGTGTTTGCGTTGAGCATAGACATGATTGGATTATGTCTATCGCAATACGGTTATTCATGTAAGGAGAATAATGGTTACTCTATTTATTTGAATAATACCTTCAATGGTCTTGCACCTAAAAGAATGGTTCATTGAATCTCGATCGTAGTGATACACATTTTCATACCAAAAGATATAAGATAGTAATGATAGTACCACTTACTTGTGGCACTGCCATGTAAGTCATATTGGTATAAAACGCATGAAGAAGCTCCATGTTGATGGATCTTTGGACTCACTCGTTTTTGAAAAGTTTGAGACATGCGAGCCATGTCTATTGGTGTATACGCATGAAGAAACTCCATGCAGATGTATCGTTTGGACTCACTTGATTTTGAATCGCTTGAGAAATGCAAATCATACCACATGGGCAAGATGACTGAAAAGCCTCGTTTTCAGTAAAATGGAACAAGATAGCAACTTGTTGGAAGTAACACATTTTGATGTGTGCAAGTCCAACGAGTGCTGAGGCATGCAGTGAATATCGTTATGTTCTTACTTCACGGATGATTTAAGTAGATACTGAGTATATTTACTTGATGAAACACAAGTCTGAATTATTGAATGGTTCAAGTAATTTCAGAGTGAAGTTGAAGATCATCGTGACAAGAGGATAAAATGTCTATGATATGATCTTAGAGATGAGTATTTGAGTTACGAGCTTTGGCACGCAATTAAGACATTGTGGAAATTGTTTCACAATTAATACCGCCTGGAACACCATAATGTGATGGTGTGTCCGAATATCATATTTGCACCCTATTGGATATAGTGCGTACCATGATGTATCTTATCGAATTACCACTATCGTTCATGGGTTAGGCATTAGAGACAACCGCACTCACTTTAATAGGGCACCACGTAATTCCGTTGAGACGACACCGTTTGAACTATGGTTTGGAGAAACCTAAGTTGTCGTTTCTTAAAAGTTTGGGGCTACGACGCTTATGTGAAAAAGTTTCAGGTTGATGAGCTCGAACCCAAAGCGGATAAAAATGCATCTTCATAGGACACCCAAAACAGTTGGGTATACCTCCTATCTCAGATCCAGAAGCAAAAGTAATTATTTCTAGAAACGGGTCCTTTCTCGAGGAAAAGTTTCTCTCGAAAGAATCGAGTGGGAGGATGGTGGAGACTTGATGAGTTTATTGAACCATCACTTCAACCAGTGAGTAGCAGGGCACATGAAGTTGTTCATGTGGCACCTACACCAATTGAAGTGGAAGCTGATGATAGTGATCATGATGCTTCGGATCAAGTCACTACCGGACCTCGTAGGTTGACAAGGACGCGTACTACTTCAGAGTGGTACGCAATCCTGTCTTAGAGTTCATGTTGCTAGACAACAATGAACCTACGAGCTATGGAGAAGCGATGGTGGGCCTGGATTCCGACGAATGTCTCGAGGCCATAACATCCGAGAGAGGATCCATGACTTTGGAAGAAATACTTGATGGTCGTAAGGCCGTTGGGTAAAGATGGATTTTAAAAGGAAGACAGACAATGATGGTAAGTATCACCATTAAGAAAGCTCAACTTGTCGTTAAAGATGTTTTTCCGACAAGTTCAAGGAGTTGACTACAGTGAGGCTTTCTCACTCGTAGCGATGCTAAGAGTCTGTTGGAATTGGATTAGCAGTTACTGCATTATTTGTATGAAATCTTGCATATAGGATGTCAAAAAACATTGTTTCCTTGAGAGTTTTCTTGAGGAAAGGTTGTATGTGATACAACCAGAAGGTTTTTGACAATCCTGAAAGACGCTAACAAGTATGCAAAGCTCCAGCAATCCTTCTAAGGACTGGAGTAAGCATCTCAGAGTTGGAATGTACGCTTTGATGAGATGATCAAAGATTTTGGGTCTATACAAAGTTTATGAGAAACTTGTATTTCCAAAGAAGTGAGTGGGAGCACTATAGAATTTTTGATGAGTATATGTTGTTGACATATTGTTGATCAGAAATGATGTAGAATTTCTAGAAAGCATATAGGGTTGTTTGAAAAGTGTTTTTTCAATGAAAAACCTGGATTAGGCTACTTGAACAATAAGCATCAAGATCTATAAGATAGATCAAAAAATGTTTAATAATACTTTCAAATGAGCACATACCTTGACATAATCTTGAAGGTGTTCAAGATGGATCAGTCAAAGAAGAAATTCTTGCCTGAGTTGTAAGGTATGAAGTTAAGAGTTAAAGCTCGACCACGGCAGAAGAGAGAGAAAGGACGAAGGCCGTCCCCTATGCTTCAGACATAGGCTCTATAGTATGCTATGCTGTGTACCGCACCGAAAGTGTGCCTTGCCATGAGTCAGTCAAGGGGTACAAGAATGATCTAGGAATGGGGATCATTGGACAGTGGTCAAAATTGTCCTTGGAGTAAACAAAGGACATGTTTCTCGATTATGGAGGTGATAAAGAGTTCGGCGTAAAGGATTACGTCGATGCAAGCTTTAACACCTATCCGAGTGACTCTGAGTAGCAAACCGGATACGTATAGTTGAGCAAACATTTGGAATAGCTCCAAGTGGAGCGTGGAAGCAGCATTTACAATATGACATAGAGAATTGCGAAGTACATACGGATCAGAATGTTGCAGACCCGTTGACTAAAACCTCTCTCGCAAGCAAACATGATCAAACCCCAGAACTCATTGAGTATTAATCACATGGTGATGTGAACTAGTTTAGTGACACTAGTAAACTCTTTGGATGTTGGTCACATGGCGATGTGACCTACCAGTGTTAATCACATGGCGATGTGAACTAGATTATTGACTCTAGTGCAAGTGGGAGACTGTTGGAAATATGCCCTAGAGGCAATAATAAATTAGTTATTATTATTATATTTCCTTGTTCATGATAATCGTTTATTATCCATGCTATAATTGTATTGATAGGAAACTCAGATACATGTGTGGATACATAGACAACACCATGTCCCTAGTAAGCCTCTAGTTGACTAGCTCGTTGATCAATAGATGGTCACGGTTTCCTGACCATGGACATTGGATGTTGTTGATAACGAGATCACATCATTAGGAGAATGATGTGATGGACAAGACCCAATCCTAAGCCTAGCACAAAGATCGTGTAGTTCGTATGCTAAAGCTTTTCTAAATGTCAAGTATCATTTCCTTAGACCATGAGATTGTGCAACTCCCGGATACCGTAGGAATGCTTTGGGCGTACCAAATGTCACAACGTAACTGGGTGGCTATAAAGGTGCACTACAGGTATCTCCGAAAGTGTCTGTTGGGTTGGCACGAATCGAGACTGGGATTTGTCACTCCGTGTAAACGGAGAGGTATCTCTGGGCCCACTCGGTAGGACATCATCATAATGTGCACAATGTGACCAAGGGGTTGATCACGGGATGATGTGTTACGGAACGAGTAAAGAGACTTGCCGTTAACAAGATTGAACAAGGTATCGGCATACCGACGGTCGAATCTCGGGCAAGTACAATACCGCTGGACAAAGGGAATTGTATATGAGATTGATTGAGTCCTTGACATCGTGGTTCATCCGATGAGATCATCATGGAACATGTGGGAGACAACATGGGTATCCAGATCCCGCTGTTGGTTATTGACCGGAGAACGTCTCGGTCATGTCTGCATGGTTCCCGAACCCGTAGGGTCTACACACTTAAGGTTCGATGACGCTAGGGTTATAAAGGAAGTTTGTATGTGGTTACCGAATGTTGTTCGGAGTTCCGGATGAGATCTCGGACGTCACGAGGAGTTCCGGAATGGTCCGGAGGTAAAGATTTATATATGGGAAGTCCTGTTTTGGTCACCGGAAAAGTTTTGGGTTTTATCGGTAACGTGTCGGGACCACCGGGAGGGTCCCGGGGGTCCACCAAGTGGGGCCACCGGCCCCGGAGGGCTGCATGGGCCAAGTGTGGGAGGGGACCAGCCCCAGGTGGGCTGGTGCGCCCCCCCCCCCACAAGGGCCCAATGCGCCTAGGGTTTGGGGAGGGGGCGCACCCACCTAACTTGGGGGGCAAGTTTCCCCTCTCCCCCCCTTGGCCGCACCCTAGATGGGTTTTGGGCTGGCCGCCGCCCCTAGGGGTGGAACCCTAGGTGGGGGCGCAGCCCTCCCTCTCCCCCTATATATAATTGAGGACTTTGGGGCTGCCAACACATGAGTTTCACCTCTCCCTGGCGCAGCCCTACCTCCCTCCCTCATCCTCTCCCGCGGTGCTTGGCGAAGCCCTGCAGGATTGCCACACTCCTCCATCACCACCACGCCATTGTGCTGCTGCTAGATGGAGTCTTCCTCAACCTCTCCCTCTCTCCTTGCTGGATCAAGGCATGGGTGACGTCACCGGGCTATACGTGTGTTTCGACACTAGGATCTCCGGTGATTTGGATCACGACGAGTATGACTCCTTCAACCCCGTTCTCTTGAACGCTTCCGCTTAGCGATCTACAAGGGTATGTAGATGCACTCTCCTTCCCCTCGTTGCTTGTTTCTCCATAGATAGATCTTGGTGACACCTAGAAAAATGTTGAATTTCTGCTACATTCCCCAACAAACCGCTAGGTTTATTCCGCATTTGTTCAAGCCTAAACCGTAATTATTTTAAAGTGCCTATTCACCCCCCTCCTAGGCGACATCCACGATCTTTCACCATGGTTCTCGACCCTCGACTTTGTAGAGCAAATACCTCGAGTTTGTCGAGCTTCCCTGAAAGTGCTAGTTATCGACTAGAGGGGGGGTGAATAGGCGATTTTTATCAGTCTTCAAAACGTGGAAGTTTCAAAGACAAACAATAGAAATGACCTAATTGATATGCAGTGGAAGATAAACTACAACAAGAAAACCATAGTCAAGTATGCAATAATGTGAAAGTACAAAGACTAATAGCAGCTTGGTAGTAAGGATCAGGATGGAAGATAGTATGAAGCCAACCAACGATAGTAGTCAAGCAATGAAGTCAAATAGGTACGACAAATAGGCAATGACTTCACGAAGACAAACTCAAAGTAAAGGGAGGGAGAGGATAGAACCAGTCACTTGCTGAAGACACAGGATTTGTTGGACCAGTTCCAGTTGCTGTGACAACTATACATCTGGTTAGGGAGGCTAAGATTCAACTCAGAAGACCGCGTCTTCACCTTATTCCCCTTGAGCTAAGGACACACAGTCCTCGCCCAATCACTCTGGTAAGTCTTCAAGGTAGACTTCCGAACCTTCACAGACTTCGTTCACCGGCGATCCACAATGACTCTTGGATGCTCAGAACGTGATGCCTAACCGGCTGGAGGATACACAGTCCTCAAGTGTAATAAGTCTTCAGGTCAATCAGACAGAAAGACTTCAGTGATGCCTAACACTCTTTGGCTCTGGGTGTTTGGGCTTTGTCCTTGCAAGAATTTCTCTCTCTCAAAGGCTTCGAGGTGGGTTGCTCTCAAACGACAAAAGTCGTGAACTAACTCTGAGCAGCCACCAATTTATGGTGTAGGGGGTGGGCTATTTGTAGCCACAAGGCAACCCGACCTGATATGTCTGAAATGACCCTGGGTCACTAAGGAACTGGCATGTGTTCCAACGGTCAGATTTCAAACACACACGACAACTTTACTTGGGCTACAAGCAAAGCTGACTCATCCAACTCTGGATAAGATTTGCTCTCATTGTCTTCGCTCAAAGACATAGGATTTGGGTTGAGCATCACTTCAGTCATTCTGACTTTGTTCACTTGGACCCCACTTAACAGTACGGTGGTTCCTATGACTCAACAAAGAAGAAAAGGAAACAACGAAACAACACAGTCTTCACTCAATGTCTTCTCATGTCATAGTCTTCAATATGAATATCTTCACATACCACCATTGTCGTCAATGTCTTCATACATTTTTAGGGGTCATCTCCGGTAGGTAAACTGAATCAATGAGGGACACTACCTGCGTTATCCTGTAATTCTCACAAACGCATTAGTCCCTCAACCAACTTTGTTGTCAATACTCCAAAACCAACTAGGGGTGGCACTAGATGCACTTACAATCTCCCCATTTTTGGTGATTGATGACAAACTGGTTGAAGTTTTCAACGGGGATAAAGTATGTGAAATTGTAAAGGATAGGGTATTGTCTTCATAAGTGGCAAAGGCTCCCCCTGAAGATGTGCATATAAGTAATTTGCTTTTGGAATGCAAATGCACATGGCAGGTTGTACTTGTGGAGATCCTCTTCAACTTATGAAGATAATTCATCATGCATGAAATGATATAACTAAGAGAGTGACATGGATAATGAAAAATGGACGTCTGCAGAATGATCTAAGTGCAGAAGTTATCATCGCACATGGAAAAGCAAATAAGTAGCAGACGACCATCGAGTTTAAGTGTTACAACTCAAAGAACGAAATGTATCAAAAGCAAGAGTTGTAATCACTAGGCAAAATATAAAGCAACCGCCCATATGAACCCGCTTGAAGACTATCAAACTCATATGCTTCTCCCCCTTTTGTCAGGAATGACCAAAAAGGTTTGAAGACATAGAGCATCTACTCGTCCTCATGAGGAGTAGGTGAAGCAGCTGGGTTGTCGTTGTTGTTTGGCGGCGTAGACGAACTTGGTGCAATGTCGATGCTTGCAGAAGCAGGGGGCGGTGAAGTAGCATCGTCTTCATCATCGATCACTTTGGCATTCACAGTTGCCGCGGAGGAGGAATAGTCAGAGTCTTCAAGGGATGGAGTTCGACGTAGGACAGCATTCCATGGAGGAGTGGAGTCAAACTTGAATCTTTCAGTGAAGCCATCATCTTGAAGATCTGCTTCAGCACTAAGCAGTGTCAAACTCTTCCATGATCGCCGACAGGTCTCGTGAGTGACAAAGGCATTCTTGGTGGCAAGATTTCGAATGCAATTGACATCCACCAAGAGGCTTTGCATCTGTCGCTTGAGCCAGAAGTGATGCTTGTCTTGTTTCTGATGCAGTGCCACAAGAAGTTCTCGGTCATTTAGGACGCGAGAGCGCTTCTTAGGCCTTTGGGCAATTGTGCTCTCAGTAGCTTCAGTTTGCGCACGATGAGGCAGACGAGTGTTCCCAGCCATTGGATAGACACGAGTTACTGCTTGGACTCCTTCCATGGGCTGAGTGAAGCTTTGGTGTTCAACATTTTGAAGACAAAGAGGCTTCTTGGGTAGGCTCAGGGTATATGGCTTCAACTGACATATCAACCTCTGGTAGAAAGATCAGATGATTGCGAGCAGAGGGCTAATAGTTGATAGCAGAGTGTAGTTTGATGAGGCGCATGACCCATGGAGCATAGAATTTCAGGCCAAAAAGGTCAGATCTAGACGCAACCAGTTGCCGGAGGAAGAATTCTTGTGTATTGAAGCTGATGCCATTGAGGATGTAAAAGACCAATGTCTTCATGGCTCCTTCAAGTTTTGCAGCTGATGAATGCCCTTTGATAGGCCATAGAGTCCGCCTGATGATGTGATATATTGTGCGAGGCAGATACTCAAGGTCATCAACAAAGAACTCCTTTGGGTATTCAGCGTCAGGTGGCAGAGGCTTCATCATGCTCAACATCTGGCTCATGTTGGGCTCTGGCTTATGGAAGATGCTCTCCAGTGCATTGCGGTGGAGTTGGCAATCAGGTTCGAACAGCTCTCCGGGAGTGGGTAGGCCTGATGTCAAGAGCTTTGGCTCCATGATGAATATTTCCTGTCATCCACTCGAGAACCCATGTCTTTGTATCCCCATTGTAGCCGCGAATGTGGAGAGTAGCATAGAATTGAAGAAAAAGTTCCTCATTCCAATGTTCTTTGTCTGTCACAAAGCTGAGCAGACCTGCATCACGAAAGCAGTCAAGTGCTTCTTCTAAGCATGGCAGTCCAGCAATGGCTTCAGTGTCGAGGTGCATATGAGGGAAAATGCGCCCTTGATCATACAGAACGCAGGAGTAATAGCTTCGCTGCTGATCTCCATAAACGATCAGATGATATTCTTGGCCTTGAGTAGGGGTTCTTTGCGCTGTCAAAGAAGGTGTTGTGGCTTTTGAAGCCATTTGCATTGAAGGACCCTGTAGAGGTGGCAGTACCTAGGAACCTTGGTAGTCTTGGCTTTGGTTTCTGGACCTGAGGCCTATGCTCAATATGATAATCAAACTGAGGACCAGAGGCATTAGGCGAAGGGACCAGAACGGGCCATTTGACAGTGATTAGCTGGCCATGGTTGTATGCTTACTCAATTGTATGGGGCCTTGGTGGCGGAACAGGAGCAGTGGCAACAACAGTGGCTTCAGGCTGCACAACAGAAGCTTCAGGAGCAGTTGCAGCATTGGCTTCTGGCGTATTGGTTGGTGCAGGCTCCACACTTGCTTCAGCCATGACTATGTCATTGGCTTCATTTGTGTTGGTGGTGGCAGCCTCAAGATTTTCAACCTCCACTTGATGAGCTGGAGGGTCTGGCACTGGCACGTTTACTTCAGGAACAACTTCTTCAGTAATGTGGGGAGTAGGGACACGTTCTTCTTCTTGTTCGTCATCGGCTGATGCAGCCGGATTGTCTTCAGTAGCTTTGGCTTCAGACACGGAGACATTCACAGTCGGAGTGGCTTCTGGAAACACTTGACGTGCAACAGATTGGTGGTGCACTTCTTCTTCTGGAATGCTCAAAAGAGGGACTTGAGGCCTTGGTCCTTTGCGAAGCCTGTGTAATACGGGCGACGCCTTTGGAGATGGAGTTGGCTGGGCCTCATCCTCTTTTTCTTGCACAGGTGGTGTGACTTGTTGTTGTTGGGGAGTACTCGGGGAGTCTTGTTGTTGTGGGTGATCAGCCCATGATGCATCCTGAGCAATTGGCGTCAGAGAACGACCAATGCTGATGAGTTTGCTGTTCGTGAGAATAGGCGATGATACCAAGTTGTGTTCGATCTGAGGAAGAACTACATCATCTTCAACATTGTCATGGTGACCAATGTCTTCAGCAGCGGTGGGATCAACTGCTAGAATGTCTTCAGCTTCATAAGCCTCTATGGAAGCAGGCTCATGAACAATCATCCGTCGTTCTTGGTGTTCAGATGCAGGGCGAACCATTGAGATAGGTTCAACAACTAAGGGCTCTGTGGGAGCAGCCCGATTCTTCTTGGTTTTACGCTTCTTCTTGGAGGGAGCAACATCAGAGGCTTCTGTATTTTTCCTTTTTCTGGCTTCAGCCTCGGCAGCCCTCGTCTTCTTCAGTTCTGAAGCGGTTGACATGACCTTTGGCTTCAAGCCAGTCATGCTGCTTGGGAAGACTATGTGAGGTTCATCCTGCCTTGAAGGTGCTGATTGGTCAGTTGATAGCTTCTTCTTCTTTGCAGCCATTCTGGGGTCAATGCCAGGACGACCAAGAGCCTTGCGCTTCTCAGCCTCATTGTAGGCTAGCACACACTTGTCAGCCAGACTCTTCATGCGCTCACGAGAGCCTCTAGCTTCTTCGCACTTCTTGTGAAAGGCTTCTTTGAGCTTGTGCAACATGATCTTGAAGTTTTTGACATCTTGCACGCTGAGCTTGGCCACATGCTTCTTGAACTGAGCTTTCTCATAGTCGATCTTGTGCTTCAGTTCAACGATGCGCTGAGCAAGAGCTAGCTCAGAAGCAATGGCGCCATTGAAAGTGACGCAGAGGCCAATGGGAAGTCGCAGATCATCAAAGCTGAGATTTGGGGTGTCGAACCACTCATCAATGAAGTTATGGATGATTGCCACATCAAAGAGAGGCAAATCATTGAAGATCTCTGCTTCTTCCTTGCTCTTGATCAGTTGCTCAAGAGCATCATCTGCAAGATCTTCATCGCTGGACAGATCAATGTGCTTTTCACACAGAATGGCAGCAGGAGTCAATGTCTGATCAATGTGATAGTCAAACTGAGGACCAGAGACATTAGGCGGAGGGACCAGAATGGGCCATCTTACTATGATTAGCTCGCCATGGTTGTATGCTTGCTCAATTGTATAGGGCCTTGGTGGCGGAACAGGAGCAGTGGCAGCAATATTCGCTTCGGGCTGCACAACAGAAGCTTCAGGAGCATTTTCAGCATTGACTTCTGGTACGGTGCTTGGGACAGGCTCCACATTAGCTTCAGCCATGACTATGTCATTGGCTTCATTGGTGTTGGTGGTGGCAGCCTCAAGGTTTTCAACCTCCACTTGATGAGTTGGAGGGTCAGGCACAGATATGTTCACTTCATGAACAGCTTCTTCAGGAATGGGGGGAGTAGGGACACGTGCTTCTTGATGTTCATCATCGGCTGATGCAGCCGGATTGTCTTTAGCAGCTGGGGCTTCAGACACGGAGACATTCACGGTTGGAGTGGCTTCTGAAAACACTTGACGTGCAACAGGTTGATGGTGCACTTCTCCTTCTGGAACGCTCGGAAGAGGGACTTGAGGCCTTGGTCCTTTGCGAAGCCTTTGTAATACAGGCGACGCCTTTGGAGATGGAGTAGCCAGGTACTCATCCTCTTCAACTTGCACGGATGGTGTGACTTGTTGTTGTTGGGGAGTACTGGGGGAGTCTTGTTGTTGCGGGCGATCAGCCCATGAAGCATCCTGAGCAATTGGCGTCAGAGGACGACCAATGCTGATGATTTCGCTGTTCGTATGAACAGGCGATGATACCACATTGTATTCAATTTGAGGAAGAACTTCATCATCTTCAACATTGTCATGGTGACCAATGTCTTCAGCAGTGATGGGATCAACTGCTGGAATTTCTTCAGCTTCAGGAGCCTCTGTGGAAGCAGGCTCATGAACAGTCATTCGTAGTTCTTGGGTTGCAGATGCAGGACGAACCACTGAGATGGGTTCAACAACAAGGGGCTCTGTGGGAGCAGCCCGATTCTTCTTGATCTTGCGCTTCTTCTTGGAGGGAGCAGCATCAGAGGCTTCTAAGGTTTTCCTTTTTCTGGCTTCAGCCTCTGCAGCCCTCGTCTTCTTCTATTCTGAAGCGGTTGACGTGACTTTTGGCTTCGAGCCAGTCATGCTGCTTGGGAAGACAATGCGAGGTTCATCTTGCCTTGAAGGTGCAGGTTGGACAGTCGATTTCTTCTTCTTCTTTGCAGCCATCCTGGGGTCGATGCTAGGACGACCAAGAGCCTTGCGCTTCTCAGCCTCATTGTAGGCAAGCACACACTTGTCAGCCAGACTCTTCATGCACTCTCTAGAGCCACGAGCTTCTTCACGCTTCTTGTGAAAGGCTTCTTTGAGCTCATGCAGCATGATCTTGAAGCTTTTGACATCTTGCACGCTGAGCTTGGCCACATGCCTCTTGAACTGAGCCTTTTCATAGTCAATCTTGTGCTTCAGTTCGACGATGCACTGAGCAATAGCTAGCTCAGAAGCAATGGTGCCATCGAAGGCGACGCTGAGGCCAATGGGAAGTTGCAAGTCATCAAAGATGAGATTTGGTGTATCAAACCACTCATCAATGAAGTTATGGATGATTGCCACGTCAAAGAGAGGCAAGTTCTTGAAGATCTCAGCTTCTTCCTTGCTCTTGATCAGTTGCTCAAGAGCATCATCTGCAAGATCGTCATCGCTGGACAGATCAATGTGCTCTTCACGCAGAATGGCAGCAGGAGTCAAAGTCTGATCAGTACTCTTGATGATTTTCTTTTTCTTCTCCGTCTTCTTGGGGATGCGTGATAGATCTTCTGACTGCACACTGTCTTCAGGAGGTGCAGTGACCAGTGGCTTCGCACGTGAAGCTTTTGGAGGAGCAGCTGATCGTGAAGCCTTAGTCTTCTTTAGCTTTTGCGGCTTTGGAGGAGGAGCTGGGGCTTCATCAGTGTCAGCATCATTATTAGAATGATCCACTTTGGCACCTTGGACCAAGATGTAAGTGATGAGGCCATCAAGGTTTGAAAAGGGGCCGATGATATTGGGTTCTGCATCACGTGAGCCGTCAGCACGGGGAGCAGAGGGACCAGGGTTGAAGTCTAATCCCAATGACTTCTTGTTTTCCTTGGCTGATGCCTTTGCATGCTGGAAGTTGCGCTTAAAGAGATTATCGTCGCGACACCAGAGCAATGATGATGGGTCGGCATTTTCAGGCTGAAGTCCACGGACTATACAAGGATAGAAACCCTGTGCAATAGCTTCAGCTCTGTTCTTGGGTGGAAGGCCTCGATAGAGAATATCACCCCAAGGACTTTTGATGGCATTCTTCTCAGCGTATTCCTGGGTCACGAACTTGTATTTGAACCATTGTTCAGCCCAATATCATCGAATCCATTGGATTCGTGTCTTGCGCTGATTATAATCCTCTTCAGGATCTGTCTTGTAAAGCTCTGCGAGGTCATCAGGCAAATCTTTTGATGTTCCCCCTCGGCGCTGTCTACCGCCCTTCCTTACTGATTTCTCTGCAACCATGAACTTCAAACTGAACGGCTTCAACACGTTCAAAGGCTTCAAAGGCTTTCGCTTGCTGGACAAAGGAACTGGCTTCGGGAGAGTTAATGTGTTGCTGTAAGAATTCTGCAAACAAATGCAGACTATGAGAACCAAGGGATTCTCCCACGGACATGTATCTGTGACGGCATTAGAGATGCGAGGGAAGGGGAAGAGGTCATATGCATTCTCAGAAGATTTTGAAGATAAATCAGTTTGAAGACATTGACCTCTTGATGCAAAGACATTCACTTATATGTTGAGAGTTGGTTCCAGATTTGTATGAATTCGTGAATAAGTACAAGTGAGGAATCTAACAAGATATGAAGCTTAAGTGAATATACTAGGCAGTATGAGATGCAGACAGAATAGATCTAACATTTTATAGGCAGAAACCAATTTTGGTAAATAGGATGAATCATTGAGGATCAAAAAGATGGTAAAAATAGAGTTGTATTTACCACACGAAGAACTGCTAGATGGGATGAATAGGAGACCGAGCAGTTCAATCCACCGTGCCCTAACTTGGCGACGGAGGACACCTACGGCGGCAGCGGAGAGGACGATGTCCGCGGCCGGCGTGAGGACGATGTCGGAGAAGTCGCGGCAGCTAAGCGCTTCGTCGCTGGCGTCGTCGAGAGCTAGAGGTGGCGCTAGGGTTTTGATGAGGTGGAGAGGTGGAAGAAGGTTTTCTTTACCGCAGGGGACATGTATTTATAAGGAAGTGTGCAGCATAGCGCAATTACGCAGGTGCCCCTGGCAGTTCACATCTGAGGGGCACATGGCAAGCATGCAACATACTCAGAGTTGTCCCGCGTTCCCACGCCCGCTAGGTTTGTCGGATGGTTGTTCTGGCTTCTCCGGATTTCAAACAATAAGGATGAATAATTTAAAATAGACTTAATGTTTGTCTTTGTGTCTTCTGCTAACAAGGATGCATTGAAGACATTCGACAGTTTCAATAGAATGCATATGATTTGGACAGATAGAGTTTGAGATAGAAAGCATAGAGAGATTAGGGTCCAATCACATTCACTTAGTTCAAAAGATTCAACAAGGAAGACATAGCTATAAGTGAATGCTGTAGAGGACAGAACACTAGTATATATATCAGAAAGCAATCAAATCAACATAGTGAAGTAAATCATGAAGATAAGTTGAAATTTGAAAACAAACCAAATGCGAAGACATTGCAAAAATAACGCCATGAGTGAAACACTTCAAACCGAGATATTTGGTGGTGGCGTTACCCACCGTATAGGAAGTATTAGACCCAGACACGGCGCACAATTATCATGGCGCTCCGAAGTCAAATTCCACGTTAATGTATTCACACTCAGAATGTAAGACTGAAGATATACTTTACTTCGTGTGTTGCACATATAAGTCATCAACATGCATAAGTGTTAGGATGTGTGCCTGATCACAGGACATTTGAGGATTCCGAGATATTTAGCTCACACCGTAACTTGCAAAAACTTTTCTCATCCAAGGGCTTTGTGAAGATATCTGCCAGTTGCTCTTCAGTGTTGACGTGAATGATATCAATATCTTTCTTCATGACATGATCTCTGAGAAAGTAATGATGAATTTCAATGTGCTTTGTCTTCGAATGCTGGACTGGATTGTTGGCAATCTTGATGGCGCTTTCGTTATCACAGAAGAGAGGTACTTGTTTCAGATTGATGCCATAGTCCTTGAGAGTTTGCTTCATCCATAGAAGCTGAGCGCAGCAAGATCCAGCAAGAATGTATTCAGATTCAGCAGTTGAGAGTGATACACAGTTTTGCTTCTTTGAAGACCAACAGACAAGTGATCGTCCCAAAAAGTGACATGTGCCTGATGTAGACTTGCGATCCACCTTGTCACCAGCATAATCAGCATCCGAGAATCCAACTAGCTCAAATTTTGATCCCTTTGGATACCATAATCCGAGTGTTGGGGTGTAAGCCAAATATCGAAGAATTCGCTTCACAGCTAAGTGATGCGATTCCTTTGGTGCCTCTTGGAATCGAGCACACATGCAAACACTAAGCATAATATCTGGCCTAGATGCACATAGGTAAAGTAAAGAACCAATCATGGAGCGGTATACCATTTGATCAAACTCTTTACCATTGTCGTCGGGACCCAGATGGTGTTTGGCTGGCATTGGCGTTGTGTAACCTTTGCAATCTTGCATTCCAAACTTCTTCAGACAGTCTTTGAGATATTTTTCTTGAGATATGAAGATGCCATTCCTTTGCTGACGAATTTGAAGACCAAGGAAGAACTTCAGCTCACCCATCATGGACATCTGATATTGCTCTTGCATCATGTATCCAAATTCATCACTATACTTCTGGTTGGTGCAGCCGAAGATAATGTCATCCACATATATTTGGCACACAAACAGTTCACCATCATATGTCTTCGTGAAGAGTGTGGGATCGAGGGATCCAGGTTGGAAGCCTTTGCTCTTCAGGAAGTCTTTGATCGTATCATACCAAGCGCGAGGAGCTTGTTTGAGGCCATACAGTGCTTTGTTTAGCTTGTACACCATATCTGGATGTTTTGGATCTTCAAAGCCGGGTGGTTGAGCAATGTACACTTCTTCTTCAATCTTGCCGTTGAGGAATGCACTCTTCACATCCATTTGATATAGTAAGATGTTGTGGTGGTTAGCATAGGCTAGCAGTATGCGAATAGCTTCAACCCTGGCCACAGGAGAAAATGTTTCATCGAAGTCAATTCCTTCAACTTGAGTATATCCTTGAGCCACAAGACGTGCTTTGTTTCTGATGACTTGACCATGCTCATCTTGCTTGTTTCGATATATCCATTTTGTGCCAATAATGTTATGCTTGCGAGGGTCAGGACACTTGACTAGTTCCCAAACATTGTTCAGCTTGAACTGTTGAAGTTCTTCTTACATAGCTTGAATCCATTCAGGTTCCATAAAGGCTTCAGCAACTTTCTTGGGTTCTGATATTGACACAAACGGAAAGTGCCCACAGAAATTTGCTAACTGTGTTGCTCTTGAGCGAGTAAGTGGACCAGGTGCATTGATGCTATCAATTATCTTCTCAATTTGTACTTCATTTGCAACACGAGGATGAACTGGACGAAGACCTTGCTCTTGCTGATCATTGTCATCATTGGGAGGATTGTCTTCGGTCTGAGCATTGTCTTCAGGTTGGTTTGGTGCAGAAATGATAAGTTCCTCTTCAGGATGTGCTTCAGAAGGCATGATTTCACCAGTTCCTACCAGCTTGATAGATTCGCTGGGCGGAGCTTCATCTAGTGTACTTGGCAGGAGCTCTCTTTGTGAACCATTGGTTTCATCAAATCGCACGTCCACAGTTTTAACAATTTTGTAGAGATAGAGGTTGAAGACTCTGTAAGAGTGCGAGTCCTTTCCGTAACTGAGCATGAAGCCTTCGTGAGCTTTAGGTGCAAATTTTGACTTGTGATGGGGATCCTTGATCCAGCACCTAGCACCAAATACTTTGAAGTAGCTGACATTTGGCTTCTTGCCAGTAAGGAGCTCATAGGATGTTTTGTTCAGAAGCTTATGGATGTAAACACGGTTGATGATGTGACATGATGTATCAATAGCTTTAGGCCAGAACTTTCTTGGTGTCTTGTACTCGTCAAGCATTGTTCGAGCCATCTCAATGAGGGTTCTGTTCTTGCGCTCTACGATGCCATTTTGCTGACGTGTGTATGGAGCAGAAAACTCATGAGTGATTCCCATTGTATCCAGATAAAGATCAAGCCCGATGTTCTTGAACTCAGTGCCGTTGTCACTTCTGATATGCTTGATCTTGACGCCATAATTGTTCATGCCTCGATTGGCGAAGCGTCTGAAGACATCTTGCACTTCAGTCTTGTAGAGAATTATGTGCACCAATGTATATCTTGAGTAGTCATCAATAATGACGAAGCCATAGAGACAAGCAGTTGTTGTGAGGGTAGAGTAGTGAGTAGGGCCAAATAAGTCCATGTGTAATAGCTCGAAGGGTTGAGATGTCGTCATGATTGTCTTCGAGGGGTGCTTTGCCCTAGTCATCTTTCCAGCTTCGCAGGCACCACACAAATGATCCTTCTTGAACTTGACACCCTCGATGCCTATGACATGCTTCTTTTTGACGAGTGTGTGTAAGTTCCTCATGCCAGCATGCCCCAGCCTCCGATGCCAGAGCCAACATTCTGAAGCTTTTGCAAGAAGACATACGGCAAGCTGTGGACCTGCTCAGAAATCTACCATGTATAGATCATCTTTCCGATACCCTTCAAAGACTAGAGACTTGTCAGATTTCATTAGTACAAGGCAACAATATTTTCCGAATAGCACAATCATGTTCAAGTCACAAAGCATTGAGACAAACATTAAGTTGAAACCAAGGGATTCAACAAGCATCACTTTATCCATGTGTTGATCCTTTGAGATTGCAACTCTACCTAGACCCAATACCTTGCTTTTACCAGTGTCAGCAAATGTCACGTGACTCTTGTCTGATGGACGTAAGGTTGAGTCCATGAGAAGACTTCAATCACCAGTCATATGATTAGTGCATCCGCTGTCCATAATCCATTCTGAAGCATGAGGTGTCATACCCTACAGTGCAGTTAGGAGGATAGGCTTCACAAAGAGTGTTGTGAAGCATGAGCATTTGACGCACACAAGGATTATCACAGCTTAGATCAAGGTTAGGACTCATAGTATGACTGGTAAGCGATTCAGATGTGAAATACATAGTAAGACCATTTTATCATGCGTCCCTTAATGTGTTTTAGGTCCCCAACAATAGTATCGGACGCCTTTGATTGCAGGCTGGAGACCTTATTCTGCAAAAGAAAGTTAATTCTTCTTCACCACCCACACCTTCAGGGGTGGCTTAGAAGCAATGAGTCTAAGTGCAGCATCTGAGAACTTCGGCTTTGGAGCCCTAGCAAATAGCCTTGCAGGAGATGAATGATACTCATATGAATAAGCAGAAAAGTTCTTAGTTCTATGAACATAGCAGTTTGAAGACACATGCTCATATTCATAAGTTTGAGTACGATTTCCCTGCAAAACATTGGCGTTAGGGTGACTCAGGTGAGTCCTGTATCTGTATGAAGCCTTTGGACCATATGACGCCTTAGGTCTGGGGTTTGTCTTCTTCCCTGGTGGTGTCATGATCACATTCACTGGAAGATTCTCAAGATAGCTTTTGGGAACCCAGATCTTCTTCATAGGTGGTCCATTCCTGTAGTTAGTACCAATATACCTGGCAAACACTTCACCATTCTGATTCTTGAACAGCTTATAGTTTGCATCAAGGGATTCATCAATGATAATAGGATTAGCACAGGTAAAGCCATATAAGGTGGATGGATCCACTGAAGGTCCCTTTGCAGCAACCCATGTGGTTTTGGGATACTGCTCAGGCTTCCAGTAGGAACCATCAACATTCATTTTCCTCTCGAACCCAACACCCTCTTTCCTAGGGTTTCAGTTCAGAATCTGCTTTTTGAGGACATCGCAAAGTGTTTGATGTCCTTTCAGACTTTTACATCCCTGTTTCAAGCAATGTCTTCAACCTAGCATTTTCATCAGCAATAGTAGTGGTATCCTCAGCAGAGGGGTTAGTTACCACATCAGTAGTTGAAGAAAATGCAGCAGTGGAACATTCAGCAACAGAGGTAGCGTTATCACGCTCAGTGCATTTTAGACATGGTGGTTCAAATCTATCTAGAGCGGGACTGACCTTTGAGCGCGAAGTGACTCATTCTCTTTTTGAAGATCTTCATGCGCCGCTCTCAATTTCTCAAGCTCTTGCTTCCTTTGAAGATAATCATAGGAGAGCTTTTCATAAGTGGTTGAGAGCGTCTCATGAAGACTTTCAAGTTCTTGGTACTTAGCATGAAGATTTTTTATGTCTTCAACTAAGGACTGTGAACGTGTCATTTCCGCGTCCAACAGGTCATCGCTTTTGTCTAACAGTTTTTGAGTATGTTCCATATATTTTTGTTGTTCAGTTGCAATTTTAGCAAGTGTTTTGTAGCTGGGTTTGGATTCACAATCAGAGTCATCTTCACTTGATGTTTGAAAGTAAGCATCACGTGATTTTACCTTGGCACCACATGCCATGAAGCAGTAGGTGGGACCAGCATCGTCCTTGTCATTAGCTTCAGCGTTGGTGTGGAAGTCATTGTCTTCAGTGTTGAAGATGGACTTGGCAACATAGGCTGTGGCTAGAGCCAGACTTGCAACACCAGGGTCGGACTCCTCTTCAGACTCCACCTCCGCCTCCTCAGAAGCAGATTCCTCCTCTGAATCCATTTCCTTGCCAACAAAAGCACGGGCCTTGCCAGATGAGCTCTTCTTATGAGATGAAGACCTTGATGAGGACTTGGAAGAAGACTTTGAAGATTTCTTCTTCTTCTTGTCATCAGAATCATATTCCTTGCTCTTCTTCTTCTTCTTCTCATTGTCCCACTGTGGACACTCAGAGATATAGTGTCCAAGTTTCTTGCACTTGTGACATGTTCTCTTCTTGTTGTCATGAGTGGAAGCTTCATCATTTCTTGAGCTATATCGTGAAGACTTTCTGAAGCCCTTCTTCTTGGTGAACTTCTGGAACTTCTTCACAAGCATAGCAAGTTCCTTTCCAATGTCTTCAGGATCATCAGAACCGCAGTCAAATTCTTCTTCAGATGAGGAAACAACTTTTGCCTTCAAAGCACGAGTTCGGCCATAGTTGGGACCATAGATATCTCTTTTCTCAGAAAGCTGGAACTCATGTGTGTTGAGCCTCTCAAGTATATCAGACGGATCGAGTGTCTTGAAGTCAGGGCGTTCTTGTATCATGAGGGCAAGGGTGTCAAAGGAGCTGTCAAGTGATCTCAGTAGTGTCTTGACGATTTCATGCTTGGTAATCTCAGTGGCGCCGAGAGCCTGAAGCTCATTTGTGATGTCGGTGAGGCGATCAAACGTGAGCTGGACATTTTCATTGTCGTTTCTCTTGAAGCGGTTGAAGAGGTTGCGAAGAACACTGATCCTTTGGTCTCTCTGGGTTGAGACGCCTTCGTTGACCTTGGATAGCCAGTCCCAGACTAGCTTTGACGTTTCCAGAGCACTCACACGGCCATACCGTCCTTTGGTCAGATGACCACAGATGATGTTCTTTGCAGTAGAGCCCAGTTGAATGAACTTCTTGACATCAGTAGGGGTGACACCTTCACCAGTTTTGGGAATGCCGTTCTTGACGACATACCAGAGGTCGACATCAATGGCTTGAAGATGCATGCACATCTGTAAGTGCATCTAGTGCCACCCCTAGTTGGTTTTGGAGTATTGACGACAAAGTTGGTTGAGGGACTAATGCGTTTGTGAGAATTGCAGGATAACGCAGGTAGTGTCCCTCATTGATTCGGTTTACCTACCGGAGATGACCCCTAAAAATGTATGAAGACATTGAAGACAGTCGTGGTGTGTGAAGATATTCACACTGAAGTCTATGACATGAGAAGACATTGAGTGAAGACTATGGAGCGCGAAGACTGAGTCGTTTCGTTGTTTCCTTTTCTTCTTTGTTGAGTCATAGGAACCACCATACTGTTAGGTGGGGTCCTAGTGAACTAAGTCAGAGTGACTGAAGTGATGCTCAACCCAAATCCTATGTCTTCGAGCGAAGACAATGAGAGCAAATCTTATCCAGAGCTGGATGAGTCAGATTTGCTTGTAGCCCAAGTAAAGTTGCCGTGTGTGTTTGAAATCTGACCGTTGGAACACGTGTCAGTTCCTTAGTGACCCAGGGTCATTTTGGACATATCAGGTCGGGTTGCCTTGTGGCTGTAAATAGCCCACCCCCTACACCATAAATTGGCGGCTGCTCAGAGTTAGTCTACGGCTTTTGTCGTTTTGAGAGCAACCCACCTTGAAGCCTTTGATAGAGAAATCCTTGCAAGGACAAAGCCCAAACACCCAGAGCCAAAGAGTGTTAGGCATCACTGAAGTCTTTCTGTCTGTGTGACCTGAAGACTTATTACACTTGAGGACTGTGTATCCTCCAGCCGGTTAGGCGTCACGTTCTGAGCATCCAAGAGTCATTGTGGATTGCCGGGTGAACGAAGTCTGTGAAGGTTCGGAAGTCTACCTTGAAGACTTACCAGAGTGATTGGGCGAGGACTGTGTGTCCTTAGCTCAAGGGGAATAAGGTGAAGACACAGTCTTCTGAGTTGAATCTCAGCCTCCCTAACCAGACGTATAGTTGTCACAGCAACTGGAACTGGTCCAACAAATCCCGTGTCTTCAACAAGTGACTGGTTCTATCTCTTCCCTCCTTTACTTTGAGTTTGTCTTCATGAAGTCATTGCTTATCTGTCTTATCTGATTGACTTCATTGCTTGACTGCTATTGTTGATTGGCTTCATACTATCTTCCATCCTGATCCTTACTACCTAGCTGCTATTAGTCTTCGTGCATTAATACTATTGCATACTTGACTATGGCATGCTTGTTGTAGTTTATCTTCCGTTTCATATCAATTAGGTCATTTCTATTGTTTGTCTTCGAAACTTTCACGTTTTGAAGACTTTGATAAAAATTGCCTATTCATCCCCCCTCTAGTCGATAACTAGCACTTTCAATTGGTATCAGAGCAAGGTACTCCCTTGTTCTGTGTGATTCGGTTTAACCACCTGGAGTTTAGCTATGTCGACTGTAGGGATAATCAAAGTCTCCGCTGCTTGCCCCGTGTTTGATGGAACAGAATATCCCTACTGGAAGAATAAGATGCGCATGCATCTTGAAGTCATTGATGTCTACCTCTGGTATGTCGTCAAGAACGGTGTTCCAAAACCTGGTGAAGGTGTCACCCCTACTGATGTCAAGAAGTTCATTCAACTAGACTCGACTGCAAAGAACATCATCTGTGGTCATCTGACCAAAGGACAGTATGGCCGTGTGAGTGCTCTGGAAACGTCAAAGCTAGTCTGGGACTGGCTATCCAAGGTCAACGAAGGCGTCTCTACACAGAGAGACCAGAGGATCAGTGTTCTTCGCAATCTATTCAACCGCTTCAAGAGAAACGACAATGAAAATGTCTAGCTCACGTTTGATCGCCTCACTGACATCACAAATGAGCTTCAGGCTCTCGGCGCCACTGAGATCACCAAGCATGAAATCGTCAAGATGCTGCTGAGATCTCTTGACAGCTCCTTTTACACCCTTGCCCTCATGATACAAGAACGTCCTGACTTCAAGACTCTCGATCCATCTGATATACTTGAGAGGCGCAACACACATGAGTTCCAGCTTTCTGAGAAAAGAGATATCTATGGCCCCAACTGTGGCCGAACTCGTGCTTTGAAGGCAAAAGTTGTTTCCTCATCTGAAGAAGAAGAATTTGACTGCGGTTCTGATGATCCCGAAGACATTGGAAGGGAACTTGCTATGCTTGTGAAGAAGTTCCAAAAATTCACCAAGAAGAAGGGCTTCAGAAAGTCTTCACGATCCATTTCAAGAAATGATGAAGCTTCCACTCAAGACAACAAGAAGAGAACATGTCACAAGTGTAAGAAGCCTGGGCACTACATCTCTGAGTGGCCTCAGTGGGACAACGAGAAGAAGAAGAAGAAGAGCAAGGAATATGACTCTGATGACAAGAAGAAGAAGAAATCTTCAAAGTCTTCTTCCAAGTCCTAATCAAGGTCTTCATCTCATAAGAAGAGCTCATCTGGCAAGGCTCGTGCTTTTGTTGGCAAGGAAATGGATTCAGAGGAGGAGTCTACTTCTGAGGAGGCGGAGGTGGAATCTGAAGCTGAGTCCGACTCTGGCGTTGCAAGTCTGGCTCTAGCCACAGCCTACGTTGCCAAGTCCATCTTCAACACTGAAGACAATGACTCCCACACCAATGCTGATGATGACAAGGACGATCCTGCTCCCACCTACTGCTTCATGGCACGCGGTGCCAAGGTAAAATCACGTGATGCTTACTTTCAAACATCAAGTGAAGATGACTCTGATTGTGAATCTAAACCCAGCTACAAAACACTTGCTAAAATTGCCACTGAACAACAAAAGGCTATGGAACATACTCAAAAACTGCTAGACAAAAGCGATGACCTGTTGGACGCGGAAATGACACGTTCACAGTCCTTAGTTGAAGACATAAAAAATCTTCATGCTATGTATCAAGAACTTGAAAGTCTTCATGAGGCGCTCTCAACCACTTATGAAAAGCTCTCCTATGATTATGTTCAAAGGAAGCAAGAGCTTGAGAAATCGAAAGCGACTCATGAAGATCTTCAAAAAGAGAATGAGTCATTTTGCGCTCAACAGATCAGTTCCGCTCGACCACCATGTTTAAAATGCATTGAGCATGATAACATTGCCTCTGTTGGTGAATGTTCCACTACTGCTACTGTTGCTCTGTCTTCAACTACTTATGTGGTAACTAACCCCTCTGCTGAGGATACCACTACTATTGTTGATGAAAATGCTAGGTTTAAGACATTGCTTGAAACATGGATGTATAAAAGTCTGAAAGGGCATCAGACACTTTGTGATGTCCTCAAAAAGCAGATTCTGAACCGAAACCCTAGAAAAGAGGGTGTTGGGTTCGAGAGGAAAATGAATGCTGATGGTTCCTACTGGAAGCCTGAGTAGTATCCCAAAATGACATGGGTTGCTGCAAAGGAACCTTCAGTGGATCCATCCACTTTATCTGGCTTTACCTGTGCTAATCCTATTATCATTGATGAATCCTTTGATGCAAACTATAAATTGTTCAAAAATCAGAATGGTGAAGTGTTTGCCAGGTATATTGGTACTAACTGCAGGAATGGACCGCCAATGAAGAAGATCTGGGTTCCCAAAAGCTGTCTTGAGAATCTTCCTGTGAATGTTGTCATGACACCACTAGGGAAGAAGACAAACCCCAGACCAAAGGCGTCACATGGTCCAACGGCTTCCTACGGAAACAGGACTCACCTGAGTCACCCTAACGCCAATGTTTTGCAAGGAAATCATACTCAAACTTATGAATATGAGCGCGTGTCTTCAAACTGCTATGTTCATAGTACTAAGATCTTTTCTGCTTATTCATATGAGTATCATTCATCTCCTGCAAGGCTATTTGCTAGGGCTCCAAAGCCGAAATTCTCAGATGCTGCACTTAGACTCATTGCTTCTAAGCCACCCCTAAAGATGTGGGTGGTGAAGAAGAACTAACTCTCTTTTGCAGAACATGGTCTCCAGCCAGCAATCAAAGGCATCCGATATTATTGCTGGGGACCTAAAACACAAAGGGAGGCATGATAAAATGACTTACTATGTATTCCACATATGAATCGCTTACCTGTCATACTGTGTGCTAACTTTCATCTAAGCTGTGATAATCCAAGTGTGCATCAACTGCTTATGCTTCACAACATACATTGTGAAGCCTATCCTCCTAACTGCACTGTAGGGTATGACACCTCGTGCTTCAAAATGGATTATGGACAGCGGATACACTAATCATATGACTGGTGATCAAAGTCTGCTCATGGACTCAACCTTACGTCCATCCGACAAGAGTCAAATCACATTTGCTGACACTAGTAAAGGCAAGGTATTGGGTCTAGGTAGAGTTGCAATCTCAAAGGATCAACACATGGATAAAGTGATGCTTGTTGAATCCCTTGGATTCAACTTAATGTCTGTCTCAATGCTTTGTGACTTAAACATGGTTGTGATATTTGGAAACTATCGTTGCCTTGTACTAATGGAATCTGACAAGTATCTAGTCTTTGAAGGGTATAGGAAAGGTGATCTATACATGGTAGATTTCTCAGCAGGTCCACAGCTTGCCGTATGTCTTCTTGCAAAAGCTTCAGAATGCTGGCTCTGGCATCGAAGGCTGGGGCATGCTGGCATGAGGAACTTGCACACTCTCGTCAAGAAAAAGCATATCATAGGCATCGAAGGTGTCAAGTTCAAGAAAGATCATTTGTGTGGTGCTTGCGAAGCTGGGAAGATGACGAGGGCCAAGCACCCCTCGAAGACAATCATGACGACATCTCAACCCTTTGAGCTGTTGCACATGGACTTATTTGGCCCTACTCACTACTCCACCCTCACAACAATGGCGTGTCTCTATGGCTTCGTCATTGTTGATGACTACTCAAGATATACATGTGTGCACATAATTCTCTACAAGACTGAAGTACAAGATGTCTTCAGACGATTTGCCAATCGAGCAATGAACAACTATGGCGTCAAGATCAAGCATATCAGAAGTGATAACGGCACTGAATTCAAGAACACCGGGCTTGATCTTTATCTGGATACAATGGGAATCACTCATGAATTTTCTGCTCCATACACATCTCAGCAAAATGGCATTGTTGAGCGCAAGAACAGAACCCTCATTAAGATGGCTCGAACAATGCTCGACGAGTACAAGACACCAAGAAAATTCTGGCCTGAAGCTATTGATACAGCTTGTCACATCATCAACCGTGTCTACATCCATAAGCTACTGGGCAAAACATCCTATGAGCTCCTTACTGGCAAGAAACCAAATGTCAGCTACTTCAAAGTCTTTGGTGCTAGGTGCTGGATCAAGGATCCCCATCACAAGTCAAAATTTGAACCCAAAGCTCACGAAGGCTTCATGCTCGGCTATGGAAAGGACTCGCACTCTTACAGAGTCTTCAACCTATTTCACTACAAAATCGTTGAAACTGTGGACGTGCGATTTGATGAAACCAATGGTTCACAACGAGAACTCCTGCCAAGCACACTAGATGAAGCTCCTTCCAGTGAATCTATCAAGATGATGGGAACTGGTGAAATCATGCCCTCTGAAGCACAGCCTGAAGAGGAACTTATCATTTCTGCACCAAACCAACCTGAAGACAATGCTCAGACCGTAAACAATCCTTCCAATGATGACAATGATCAGCATGAGCAAGGTCTTCGTCCAGTTCATCCTCGTGTTGCAAATGAAGTACAAATTGAGAAGATAATTGATAGCATCAACGCACCTGGTCCGCTTACTCGATCAAGAGCAACACAGTTAGCAAATTTCTGTGGGCATTTTTCATTTGTATCAATATCAGAACCCAAGAAAGTTGCTGAAGCCTTTATGGAACCTGAATGGATTCAAGCCATGCAAGAAGAACTTCAATAGTTCAAGCTGAATAATGTTTGGGAACTTGTCAAGCGCCCTGACCCTCGCAAGAATAACATTATTGGCACAAAATGGATATATCGGAACAAACAAGATGAGCATGGTCAAGTCATCAGAAACAAAGCACGTCTTGTGGCACAAGGATATACTCAAGTTGAAGGAATTGACTTCGATGAAACATTTGCTCCTGTGGCTAGGCTTGAAGCTATTCACATACTGCTAGCCTATGCTAATCACCACAACATCTTGCTATATCAAATGGATGTGAAAACTGCTTTCCTCAATGGCAAGATTGAAGAAGAAGTGTATGTTGCTCAACCACCTGGCTTTGAAGATCCAAAACATCCAGATATGGTGTACAAACTAAACAAAGCACTGTATGGCCTCAAACAAGCTCCTCGCGCTTGGTTTGATACAATCAAAGACTTCCTAAAGAGCAAAGGCTTCAAACCAGGATCCCTAGATCCCACACTCTTCACGAAGACATATGATGGTGAACTGTTTGTGTGCCAAATATATGTGGATGACATAATCTTCGGCTGCACCAACCAGAAGTATAGTGATGAGTTTGGATACATGATGCAAGAGCAATATCAGATGTCCATGATGGGTGAGCTGAAGTTCTTCCTTGGTCTTCAAATTCGTGAGCAAAGAAATGGCATCTTCATATCTCAAGAAAAATATCTCAAAGACTGCCTGAAGAAGTTCGGCATGCAAGATTGCAAAGGTTACACGACGCCAATGCCAGCCAAACATCATCTTGGTCCCGGCGACAATGGTAAAGAGTTCGATCAAAAGGTATACCGCTCCATGATTGGTTCTTTAGTTTACCTATGTGCATCTAGGCCAGATATTATGCTTAGTGTTTGCATGTGTGCTCGATTCCAAGCGGCACCAAAGGAATCGCATCACTTAGCTGTGAAGCAAATTCTTAGATATTTGGCTTACACCCCAACACTCGAATTATGGTATCCAAAGGGCTCAAGGTTTGATCTGGTTGTATTCTCGGATGCTGATTATGCTGGTGGCAAGGTGGATCGCAAGTCAACATCAGGAACATGTCACTTTCTGGGATGATCACTTGTCTGTTGGTCTTCAAAGAAGCAGAACTGTGTATCACTCTCAATTGCTGAATCTGAATACATTACTGCTGGATCTTGTTGTGCTCAGCTTCTGTGGATGAAGCAAACTCTCAAGGACTGTGACATCGATCTGAAGCAAGTCCCTCTCTTCTGCGACAACGAAAGCTCCATCAAGATTGCCAACAATCCAGTTCAGCACTCGAAGACAAAGCACATTGATATTCGTCATCATTTTCTCAGAGATCATGTCATGAAGAAAGATATTGACATCATTCACATCAACGCTGAAGAGCAACTGGCAGATATCTTCACAAAGCCCTTGGATGAGAAAAGGTTTTGCAAGTTACGGTGTGAGCTAAATATCTTGGAATCCTCAAATGTCCTGTGATCAGGCACACATCCTAACACTTATGCATGTTGATGACTTAGATGTGCAACACACGAAGTAAAGTATATCTTCAGTCAATGAAGACTTACATTCTGAGTGTGAATACATTAATGTGGAATTTGACTTCGGAGCGCCACGATAATTGTGCGCCGTGTCTAGGTCTAATACTTCCTATACGGTGGGTAACGCCACCACCAAATTTCTTGGTTTGAAGTGTTTCACTCATGGCGTTATTGTTGAATATCTTCGCATATTGATTTGTCTTCATCTTTCAACTTATCTTCATGATTTACTTCACTATGTTGAGTTGATTGCTTTCTCATATATATATATACTAGTATTTTGTCCTCTACAACATTCACTTATAGCTATGCCTTCATTGTTGAATCTTTTGAACTAAGTGAATGTGATCGGACCCTAATCTCTCTATGCTTACTATCTCAAACTCTATCTGTCCAAATCATATGCATTCTATTGAAACTGTCGAATGTCTTCTCTGCATCCTTGTCAGCAGAAGACACAGAGACAACCATCAAGTCCTATTTAAATGATTCATCTTTATTGTCGATATCCAGAGAAGCCAGAACAACCATCCGACAAACTTGGCGGGCGTGGGAACGTGGGTCAACCCTGAGTATGTTGCATGCTTGCCATGTGTCCCGCGGATGTGAACACACAGGGGCACCTGCGTAATTGCACTGTGCCACACACCTACTTATAAATACGTGTCCCCTGCGGTCAAGAAAACCTTCTTCCACCTCTCCACCTCGTCAAAACCCTAGCGCCACCGCTAGCTCTTGACGACGCCAGCGACGAAGCGCTTAGCTGCCGCGACTTCTCCGACGCTGTCCTCACGCTAGCCGCGGGCATCGTCTTCTCCGCCGCCGCCATAGGTGTCCTCCGTCGCCAAGTTAGGGCACGGTGGATTGAACTGCTCAGTCTCCTTTCATCCCATCTAGCAGTTCTTCGTGTGGTAAATATAACTCTATTTTTACTCGCTTTTGATCCTCAATGATTCATCCAGTTTACCAAAATTGGTTTCTGTCTATAGAAAGTTAGATCTATTCTGTCTGCATCTCATACTGCCTAGTATATTCACTTAAGCTTCACATCTAGTTAGATTCCTCACTTGTAGTTATTCACGGATTCGTACAAATCTGGAACCAACTCTCAACATATAAGTGAATGTCTTTGCAACATGAGGTCAATGTCTTCAAACTGATTTATCTTCAAAATCTTCTGAGAATGCATATGACCTCTTCCCCTTCCCTCGCATCTCTAATGCTGTCACAGGTACATGTCCGTGGGAGAATCCCTAGGTTCTCATAGTCTGCATTCGTTTGCAGAATTCTTACAGCAACACATTGATTCTCCTGAAGCCAGTTCCTGTCTGACCAGCAAGCGAAAGCCTTTGAACATATTGAAACCGTTCAGTTTAAAGTTCATGGCTGCAGAGAAATCAGTAAGGAAGGGTGGCAGACAGCGTCGTGGGGGAACTTCAAAGTATTTGCCTGATGATCTTGCAGAAATCTACAAAACAGATCCCGAAGAAGATTACAATCAGCCCAAGACTCGAATCCAATGGATTTGACGCTATTGGGCTGAACAATGGTTCAAGTACAAGTTTGTGACCCAGGAGTACGCTGAGAAGAATGCGATCAAGAGCCCTTGGGGTGATATTCTCTATCGAGGCCTTCCCCCCAAGAACAAAGCTGAAGCCATTGCGCAAGAATTCTATCCTTGCATGGTCCGTGGACCACAGCCTGAAGAAGCCAACCCATCATCATTGCTCTGGTATCGTGACGACAATCTCTTCAAGCGCAACTTCCAGTATGCTAAGGCTTTGGCGAAGGAAAACAAGAAGTCATGGGGATTAGACTTCAATCCTGGTCCCTCTGCTCCCCGTGATGATGGCACATGTGAAGCTGAAGAAAATAGAATTGGCCCCTTTGCAAACCTTGATGGCCTCATCTCCTACATCTTGGTACAAGGTGCCAAAGTGGATCATTCTGACAACGATGCTGATTCTGATGACGCCCCAGCTCCTCCTCCAAGGCCGCAGAAGCCAAAGAAGATTAAGGCTTCATCATCAGCTACACCTCCAAAAGCTTCTCGTGTGAAGCCACTGGCCACTGCACCTCCTGAAGCCAGTGTGCAGTTTGAAGATCTTTCCCGCATCTCCAAGAAGACGGAGAAGAAAAAGAAAATCATCAAGAGTACTGATCAGGCTTTGACTCCTGCTGCTATTCTATGTGAAGAGCACATTGATCTGTCCAGTGATGACGATCTTGCAGATGATGCTCTTGAGTAACTAATCAAGAGCAAGGAAGAAGCAGAGATCTTCAACAACTTGCCTCTCTTTGACGTGGCAATCATCCATAACTTCATTGATGAGTGGTTTGACACACCAAATCTCAGCTTTGATGATCTGCAACTTCCAATTGGCCTCAGCGTCGCCTTCAATGGCGCCATTGCTTCTGAGTTAGCTATTGCTCAGCGCATCATCAAACTGAAGCACAAGATTGACTATGAAAAGGCTCAGTTCAAGAAGCATGTGGCCACGCTCAACGTGCAAGATGTCAGGAACTTCAAGATCATGCTGCACGAGCTCAAAGAAGCCTTTCACAAGAAGCGTGAAGAAGCTCGAGGCTCCAGAGAGCGCATGAAAAATCTGGCTGACAAGTGTGTGCTTGCCTACAATGAGGCTGAAAAGCGCAAGGCTCATGGTCGTCCTGGCATCGACCCCAGGATGGCTGCAAAGAAGAAGAAATCGACTGTCCAATCTGTACCTTCAAGGCTAGATGAACCTTGCATTGTCTTCCCAAGCAGCATGACTGGCTCGAAGCCAAAAGTCACGTCAACCGCTTCAGAACAGAAAAAGACGAGGTCCGCAGAGGCTGAAGCCAGAAAATGGAAAACCTCAGAAGCCTCTGATGCTGCTCCCTCCAAGAAGAAGCACAAGACCAAGAAAGTCAGGCTGCTCCCACAGAGCCCCTTGTTGTTGAACCCTTCTTAGTGGTTCGTCCTGCATCTACAACCCAAGAAATTCGCATGACTGTTCATGAGCCTGCTTCCACAGAGGCTCCTGAAGCTGAAGAGATTCCAGCAGTTGATCCCATCACTGCTGAAGACTTGGTCATCATGACAATGTTGAAGATGATGAAGTTCTTCCTCAAATTGAATACAATGTGGTATCATCGCCTGTTCGTACGAACAGCGAAATCATCAGCATTGGTCGTCCTCTGACGCCAATTGCTCAGGATGCTTCATGGGTTGATCGCCCGCAAGATCAAGTCTCCCCCAGCACTCCCCAACAACAACAACAAACCACACCATCCGTGCAAGTTGAAGAGGATGAGGACCTGCCTACTCCATCTCCAAAGGCGTCGCCTGTACTACAAAGGCTTCACAAAGGACCAAGGCCTCAAGCCCCTCTTCCGAGCGTTCCAGAAGGAGAAGTGCACCATCAACCTGTTGCACGTCAAGTGTTTTCAGAAGCCACTCCTGCTGTGAATGTCTCTGAGTGTGAAGCACCAGCTGCTGAAGACAATCCGGCTGCATCAGCCGATGACGAACGTCAAGAGGAACGTCTCTCTACACCCCCATTCCTGAAGAAGTTGTTCAAGATGTGAACGTGTCTGTGCCTGACCCTCCAGCTCAGCAAGTGGAGATTGAAAACCTTGAGGCTGCCACCACCAACATCAATGAAGCCGATGACATAGTCATGGCTGAAGCAAATGTGGAGCCTGTCCCAAGCCCCACACCAGAAGCCAATGCTGAAAACGCTCCTGAAGCTTCTGATGTGCAGCCTGAAGCCACTGTTGCTGCCACTGCTCCTGTTCCGCCACCAAGGCCCTATACAATTGAGCAAGCATACAACCATGGCGAGCTAATCACCGTAAGATGGCCCGTTCTGGTCCCTCCGCCTACTGTCTCTGGTCCTCAATTTGACTATCATATTGAGCATAGGCCTCAGGTCCAGAAGCCAAAGCCAAGACTGCCAAGGTTTCCAGGTACTGCCAGATCTGTCGGGTCCTTCAATGCAAATGGCTTCAAAAGCCACAACACATTCTTTGACAGCTCAAAGAACCCCTACACGAAGCCAAGAATATCATCAGATCGGTTCTGGAGTCATCAGCAGCAAAGCTATTACTCCTGTGTTCTGTATGATCAAGGGCGCATTTTCCCTCATATGCGCCTCGACACTGAAGCCATTGCTGGACTGCCCTGCTTAGAAGAAGCACTTGACTGCTTTCGTGATGCTGGTCTGCTCAGTTTTGTGACAGACAAAGAACATTGGAATGAAGAGCTATTGCTTCAATTCTATGCTACCCTCCACATTCGCGGCTACAACAGGGATACAAAAACGTGGGTTCTCGAGTGGATGACAGGAAATGTTCATCATGAAGCCAAAGCTCTTGACATCATTGAGCTTACAGGCCTATCAACTCCCGGAGAGCTCTATGAACCTGGTTGTCAAAACCACCGCAATGCTCTAGAGAGCATCTTCCATAAGCCTGAACCCAATATGAGCCAGATGTTGAGCATGATGAAGCCTTTGCCACGTGATGCTGAATATCCAAAGGAGTTCTTTGTTGATGACCTTGAGTATCTGCCGCGCACCATATATCACATCATCAGGCGGACTCTATGGCCTATCAAAGGACATTCATCAGTTGCAAAACTTGAAGGAGCCATGAAGACATTGGTCTTCTACATCCTCAATGGCATCAGCTTCAATGCGCAAGATTTCTTCATCAGGCAACTGGCTGCATCTGGATCTGACCTTTACGGACTAAAATTCTATGCTCCATGGGTCATGCGCCTCATCAAGTGACACTCTGCTATCAACTATCCACCATCTGCTCGCAATCATGTGATCTTCCTACCAGAGGTCGATATGTCAGTTGAAGCCATTTACCCTGAACCTGCCAAGAAGCCTCTTTGTCTTCAAAATGCTGAACATCAAAGCTTCACTCAGCCTATGGAAGGAGTCCAAGCTGTCACGCGTGTCTATCCGATGGCTGGAAATATTCGTTTGCCTCATCGTGCATCAACTGAAGCCACTGTGAGCACCATTGCTCAAAGGCCTCGGAAGCGCTCTCGGGTCCTAAATGACCGAGAACTTCTTGTGGCCCTGCATCAGAAGCAAGAAAAGCATCATTTTTGGCTCAAGCGTCAGATGCAAAGCCTCTTGGTGGATGTAAATCGCATTCGAAACCTTGCCACCAAGAATGCATTTGTCACTCACAAAACTTTTCGGCGATCATGGAAGAGTTTGACCCTGCTCAGTGCTGAAGCTGATCTTCAAGACGATGGCTTCACTGAAAGATTCAAGTTTGACTCCACTCCTCCACGGAATGCTGTCCTACAAAGAACTCCATCTCTTGAAGACTCTGATTACTCTTCCTCCGCGGCAACTGTCAATGCCAATGTCATCGATGATGAAGACGATGCTACTTCACCGCCCCCTACTTCTGCATGCATCGACACTGCACCAAGTTCGTCTGCACCACCAAACGACAACAACAACCCTGCTGCATCCACTACTCCTGATGAGGACGAGTAGATGCTCTATGTCTTCAAACCTTTTTGGTCATTCCTGACAAAAGGGGGAGAAGCATATGAGTTGATAGTCTTCAAGCGGGTTCATAAGGGCGGTTGCTTTATATTTTTGCCTAGTGCTTACAACTCTTGCTTTTGATACACTTCGTTCTTTGAGTTGTAACACTTAAACTTGATGGTCGTCTGCTACTTATTTGCGTTTCCATGTGCGATGATAACTTCTGCACTTAGATCATTCTGCAGACGTCCATTTTTTATTATGCATGTCATTCTCTTAGCTATATCATTTCATGCATGATGAATTATCTTCATAAGTTGAAGAGGATCTCCACAATACAACCTGCCATGTGCATTTGCATTCCAAAAGCAAATTATTTATATGCACATCTTCAGGGGGAGCCCTTGCCACTTATGAAGATAATACGTTATCCTTTACAATTTCACATACTTCTTTCCCGTTGAAAACTTCAACCAGTTTTTCATCAATCACCAAAAAGGGGGGAGATTGTAAGTGCATCTAGTGACACCCCTATTTGGTTTTGGAGTATTGACGACAAAGTTGGTTGAGGGACTAATGCGTTTGTGAGAATTGCAGGATAACGCAGGTAGTGTCCCTCATTGATTCGGTTTACCTACCGGAGATGACCCCTAAAAATGTATGAAGACATTGAAGACAATGGTGGTGTGTGAAGATATTCACACTGAAGTCTATGACATGAGAAGACATTGAGTGAAGACTATGGAGCGCGAAGACTGAGTTGTTTCGTTGTTTCCTTTTCTTCTTTGTTGAGTCACAGGAACCACCGTACTGTTAAGTGGGGTCCAAGTGAACAAAGTCAGAGTGACTGAAGTGATGCTCAACCCAAATCCTATGTCTTCGAGCGAAGACAATGAGAGCAAATCTTATCCAGAGCTGGATGAGTCAGCTTTGCTTGTAGCCCAAGTAAAGTTGCCGTGTGTGTTTGAAATCTAACCGTTGGAACACGTGTCAGTTCCTTAGTGATCCAGGGTCATTTCGGACATATCAGGTCAGGTTGCCTTGTGGCTATAAATAGCCCACCCCCTACATCATAAATTGGCGGCTGCTCAGAGTTAGTTTATGACTTTTGTCGTTTTGAGAGCAACCCACCTCGAAGCCTTTGAGAGAGAAATCCTTGCGAGGACAAAGCCCAAACACCCAGAGCCAAAGAGTGTTAGGCATCACTGAAGTCTTTCTGTCTGTGTGACCTGAAGACTTATTACACTTGAGGGTTGTGTATCCTCCAACCGGTTAGGTGTCGCGTTCTGAGCATCCAAGTGTCAATGTGGATTGCCGGGTGAACAAAGTCTGTGAAGGTTCAGAAGTCTACCTTGAAGACTTACCAGAGTGATTGGGCGAGGACTGTGTGTCCTTAGCTCAAGGGGAATAAGGTGAAGACACGGTCTTCTGAGTTGAATCTCAGCCTCCCTAACCAGACGTACAGTTGTCACAGCAACTGGAACTGGTCCAACAAATCCTGTGTCTTCAACAAGTGACTGGTTCTATCTCTTCCCTCCTTTACTTTGAGTTTGTCTTCGTGAAGTCATTGCTTATCTGTCTTATCTGATTGACTTCATTGCTTGACTGCTATTGTTGATTGGCTTCATACTATCTTCCATCCTGATCCTTACTACCTAGCTGCTATTAGTCTTCGTGCGTTAATACTATTGCATACTTGACTATGGCGTGCTTGTTGTAGTTTATCTTCCGCTGCATATCAATTAGGTCATTTCTATTGTTTGTCTTCGAAACTTTCACGTTTTGAATACTTTGATAAAAATCGCCTATTCACCCCCCCTCTAGTCGATAACTAGCACTTTCAGCATCTTATTCTTCAAGTAGGGATATTCAGTTCCATCGAACACGTGGCAAGCAGCAGAGGCTTTGATTATCCCTGCAATCGACATAGCTAAACTCCAGGTGGTTAAACCGAATCACACAGAACAAGGGAGTACCTTGCTCTGATACCAATTGAAAGTGCTAGTTATCGACTAGAGGGGGGGGGGTGAATAGGCGATTTTTATCAAAGTCTTCAAAACGTGGAAGTTTTGAAGACAAACAATAGAAATGACCTAATTGATATGCAGCGGAAGATAAACTGCAACAAGCAAACCATAGTCAAGTATGCAATAATGTGAAAGTACAAAGACTAATAGCAGCTTGGTAGTAAGGATCAGGATGGAAGATAGTATGAAGCCAACCAACGATAGTAGTCAAGCAATGAAGTCAAATAGGTACGACAAATAGGCAATGACTTCACGAAGACAAACTCAAAGTAAAGGGAGGGAGAGGATAGAACCAGTCACTTGTTGAAGACACATGATTTGTTGGACTAGTTCCAGTTGCTGTGACAACTATACGTCTGGTTAGGGAGGCTGAGATTCAACTCAGAAGACCGCGTCTTCATCTTATTCCCCTTGAGCTAAGGACACACAGTCCTTTCCCAATCACTCTGGTAAGTCTTCAAGGTAGACTTCTGAACCTTCACAGACTTCGTTCACCGGCGATCCACAATGACTCTTGGATGCTCAGAACGCGGCGCCTAACCGGCTGGAGGATACACAGTCCTCAAGTGTAATAAGTCTTCAGGTCACTCAGACAAAAAGACATCAGTGATGCCTAACACACTTTGGCTCTGGGTGTTTGGGCTTTGTCATCGCAAGGATTTCTCTCTCTCAAAGGCTTCGAGGTGGGTTGCTCTCAAACGACAAAAGCCGTGAACTAACTCTGAGCAGCCACCAATTTATGGTGTAGGGGGTGGGCTATTTATAGCCACAAGGCAACCCGACCTGATATGTTCGAAATGACCCTGGGTCACTAAGGAACTGACACGTGTTCCAACGGTCAGATTTCAGACACACACGGCAACTTTACTTGGGCTACAAGCAAAGCTGACTCATCCAGCTCTGGATAAGATTTGCTCTCATTGTCTTCGCTCGAAGACATAGGATTTGGGTTGAGCATCACTTCAGTCACTCTGACTTAGTTCACTAGGACCCCACTTAACAGTACGGTGGTTCCTATGACTCAACAAAGAAGAAAAGGAAACAATGAAACAACACAGTCTTGGCGCTCCATAGTCTTCACTCAATGTCTTCTCATGTCATAGTCTTCAATATGAATATCTTCACATACCACCATTGTCGTCAATGTCTTCATACATTTTTAGGGGTCATCTCCGGTAGGTAAACCGAATCAATGAGGGACACTACCTACATTATCCTATAATTCTCACAAACGCATTAGTCCCTCAACCAAATTTGTCATCAATACTCCAAAACCAACTAGGGGTGGCACTAGATGCACTTACATTCCCCTTATCCAACACCTTGAAGGGGGTGAACCCCACGAGCGCCTCAAACAACATCTATTCCTCACTTCCGAGAAATCATAAAAAAACAAGCACATACATGTCAACCGAGCAACCACACCACTGAGACACCAAGGGAGTCGCGAGAAAGAAAGACACAAAGTCGCCAAGGCGGTGGCGCTAGGGACTCTTACCTATTTCGGGATGCAAACATCGGTGAAGGTGACTACTCGTGAACAACGACAACAACAACAACAACAACAACAACAACAACAACAACTCCTCACCCACCAGAACCCATAAAAAAACCAACCCCATCACACACATGTCAGCTCACCAACCACGCCGCCGAGACCCAACAGAGTCGCCAGAAGGGAGGACGCGGAGTCGCCTAGACCTGTTTTTGTGTGATTCTTACCTATTTTGGGAGGTAAACATAAGTGGATGAGGTCACTGGCGGCGGCGAGAGGAAAGGGGAATATAGGAAAGGAGGTGTTTGATACGTCTCCGTCGTATCTATAATTTTTGATTTTTCCATGCCAATAATATGCAACTTTCATATACTTTTGGCAACTTTTTATACTATTTTTTGGGACTAACATATTGGTCCAGTGCCCAGTGTCAGTTCCTGTTTGTTGCATGTTTTATGTTTCGCAGAAACCCAATATCAAACAGAGTCCAAACGGGATAAAACATATGGAGAATTATTTTGGAATATTTATGATTTTTGGGAAGTAAAATCAACACGAGACGGTGCCCGAGGGGGCCACGAGACAGGGGGGCGTGCCCCAAGGACGCAGGCACGCCCTGGACTCTCCTGCCCCCCCCCCCCCCCGTAAGGCGGTTGGCTCTCTTCTTTTGCCGCAAGAAAGCTAATTTTATGAGAAAGATATGGGCGAAAGATTCACCCCAATCGGAGTTACAGATCTCCGGATATAAAAGAAACGGTGAAGGGGCAGAATAAGAGAACGCAGAAACAGAGAGAGACAGAGAGATAGATCCAATCTCGGAGGGGCTCTCGCCCCTCCCATGCCATGGGAGCCAAGGACCAGAGGGGAAACCATTCTCCCATTTAGGGAGGAGGTCAAGGAAGAAGAAGAAGAAGAAGGGGGGCTCTCTCCCCCTTGCTTCCGGTTGCGTCGGAACGCTGTCGGGGGCCATCGTCATCACCGCGATCTACACCAACACCTCCGCCATCTTCACCAACATCTCCATCACCTTCCCCCTTATATATTCAGCGGTCCACTCTCCCGCAACCCTCTGTACCCTCTACTTGAACATGGTGCTTTATGCTTCATATTATTATCCAATGATGTGTTGCCATCCTATGATGTCTGAGTATATTTTCGTTGTCCTATCGGTGATTGATGAATTGCTATGATTGGTTTGAGTTGCATGTTTTATTATTGGTGCTGTCCTATAGTGCTCTTCGTGTCGCGCAAGCGTGAGGGATCCCCGCTGTAGGGTTTGCAATATGTTCATGATTTTCTTATGGTGGGTGGCGTGAGTGACAGAAGCACAAACCCGAGTAAGTAGGTTGTTTGCGTATGGGATAAATGGGACTTGATACTTTAATGCTATGGTTGGGTTTTACCTTAATGATCTTTAGTAGTTGTGGATGCTTGCTAGGGTTCCAATCATAAGTGCATATGATCCAAGAAGAGAAAGTATGTTAGCTTATGCCTCTCCCTCAAATAGAATTTCAATAGTGATTACCAGTGTAGTAACATAGTCAATTGCTTAGGGAAAATTTCACAACTCCTACCACCACTTTTCCACACTCGCTATATTTACTTTATTGCTTCTTTATCTAAAGAGCCCCTAGTTTATATTTATGGGTTCTTTATTATCTTGCAAACCTATCCTATCACACCTACAAAGTACTTCTAGTTTCATACTTGGTCTAGGTAAAGCGAACACTAAGCATGCATAGAGTCGTACTAGTGGCAGATAGGACTTGAGAGAATATTTGTTCTACCTTTAGCTCCTTGTTGGGTTCGACACTCTTACTTATCGAAAGAGGCTACAATTATTCCGTATACTTGCGGGTTATCAAGACCTTTTTCTGGCGCCGTTGCCAGGGAGTCATAGCGTGGGGTGAATATTCCTGTGTGTGCTTGTTTGCTTTATCACTAAGTAATTTTTATTTGCTGTTCTTAGTTGTTTTCTATCTTTAGTTATGGGTGGGAAACCAAAATACCAAAAAAAAAATAGTTGTACCTATTGAACCAATGGTTGAAGAACCAATCAAAATCTATCACACTCCTGAAGCTTTTTACTTGGATCATCTTTGATCCCTTTGTGCTTGTGCTGAAACACCCACTAGCTTAGTTGAGGGCAAATCTTTAGATGAGCATGCTTGTTAGGTGCAACACCGTATATCTAAAAAAGGGAAACTTTTACTCGATCAAATTCATCGTTTGCAATACTATGCTTGGACTTTATGTGAATTATATGATGTTACTTGTTGTTCTGAAAACCCTAAGAAACACCTTCCCTAGCAATGTGAGGTTATTGATAATGGAATCGTATCTTCGTATGCTAAGGGTGTTTATAATTACTATGATGTTCAATAAATTGAAGAATTTGTTGCTTTTAAGGGTGCTTATGAAATTGCTTCTTTGATTGAAAAGTATGATGCTACTCTCTACAAATCTGAAAATTTTGCCATACTTGAATATTGTTATGATAATTATGCTTCTAATGCCTATGCTAAACTATATATTGAGAAATTCTCCGCTGTCCAAGAAGAGACTAATATTTTGCAGGAAGTTGTGGAGGAAGAAATTGATGAAACTGTGAGTTCATTGGATGAAAAAGATGATGAGGAGAGCGAAGAACAAAAGGAGGAAGAGCGGATTAGCTACCCGTGCCCACCTTCTAATGAGAGTAACTCTTCAACTCATACATTGTTTAATTTCCCTTCGTGCTTACCGAAGGATGATTGCTATGATGATTACTATGATGATTGTTATGATCCCGTTGATTCTCTTGAAATATCCCCTTTTGATGATGCTTGCTATGCTTGTGGCCAAGATGCCAATATGAATAATGCTTATGGAGATGAACTTGCTATAGTTCCTTATGTTAAACATGAAATTGTTGCTATTGCACCCACACATGATAGTCATGTTATCTTTTTGAATTCTCCAAACCACACTCTATCGGAGAAGTTTGTGCTTATTAAGGATTTTGTTAATGGGTTGCATTTTACCGTTGCACATGATGATTTTGATAGATATAATATGCATGTGCTTGCTGCTCCTACTTGCAATTATTATGAGAGAGGAACTATATCTCCACCCCTCTATGTTTCCAACACGATAGAATTGCAAGAAACTGCTTATACTATGCATTGGCCTTTATTTGGTGTGCATGAGTTGTTCTTTTATGACATGCCGATGCATAGGAAGAGAGTTAGACTTCGTTATTGCTTGATATATGTTACTTTGTGCTCACTGCTAAATTACAAATCATTGTTAATTAAAATTGGCTTTGATATACCTTGGGATCCGGGTGGATTCATTACTTGAGCACTATATGCCTAGCTTAATGGCTTTAAAGAAAGCGCTGCCAGGGAGACAACCCAGAAGTTTTAGAGAGTCATTTATTTCTGTTGAGTGCTTTTATATAGTCTAAAAACAAAATAAATAAATAGGGGAACCTATAAACTTTTCAAAAAGGAAAGTGAAAGTGAGAAAGACAAGTATTGTTGAAGTGGGAGCTAGCCTTGAACTTTGTTCATGCTCACGGAAACTTTGTGAATCTTGATTATAGAAATTTTTCATCAAAAATAATTATCCCCTTGTATAATTCCATTGTATTATAAAAATAATTTGCCAAGGTTTGCCTTTAGGATGTTTACAATGCTTGTTGGTTTGTACGGTGCAGGACAGAAACTTTGGCTGTAGTGCGCGATTTTACATTTTTAACTGGAATGCCAAACGGTTCTGATTCCTTTTGCAATGTATTTCTTAGAAATTTTTTATTTTTCATAATGTTGGTAGAATTTTTGGTGTACCATAAGTATGGTGAATGTTCAGATTGCTACAGACTGTTCTGTTTTTGACAGATTCTGTTTTTGATGCATAGTTTGCTTGTTTTGATGAAACTATCAATTTATATTAATGGATTAAGCCATAGAAAAGCTATATTTCAGTAGACACAATGCAAAAACAAAATATGAATTGGTTTGATACAACACTTAGAGTAGTGATTTTCTTTATTATACTAATAGATCTTACCGAGTTTTCTGTTGAAGTTTTGTGTGGATGAAGTGTCTAATCGAGGAGGTCTCGATATGAGGAAAAGGAAGAGAGGCAAGATCTCAAGCTTGGGGATGCCCGAGGCACCCCAAGTAAATATTCAAGGAGACTCAAGCGTCTAAGCTTGGGGATGCCCCGGAAGGCATCCCCTCTTTCTTCAACAAGTATCGGTATGTTTTTGTATTCGTTTCGTTCATGCATTATGTGCAAGTCTTGGAGCGTCTTTTGCATCTAGTTTTCACTTTTCTTTTATGCACCATGCTGGTATGAGATAGTCCTTGGTTGATTTATAGAATTCTCATTGCACTTCATTTAAATATTTTGAGTATGGCTTTATAGAATGCTTCATGTGCTTCACGTATATCGTTTGAAGTTTGGATTGCCTGTTTCTCTTCACATAGAAAACCGCCATTTGTATTATGCTCTTTTGATTCATTTATATTTGTTAGAGCATGGGCATATCTTTTGTAGAAAGAATTAAACTCTCTTGCTTCATTTATATCTATTTAGAGAGATGACAGGAATTGGTCATTCACATGGTTAGTCATAAAATCCTACATAAACTTGTAGATCGCTGAATATGATATGTTTGATTCCTTGCAATAGTTTTGCGATATAAAGATGGTGATATTAGAGTCATGCTAGTGGGTGGCTGTGGATTGTAGAGATACTTGTGTTGAGTTTTGCGAGTCCCGTAGCATGCACGTATGGTAACCGTTGTGTGACAAATTTGAAGCATGGGGTGCTTCTTTGATTGTCTTCCTTATGAGTGGAGGTCGGGGACGAGCGATGGTCTTTTCCTACCAATCTATCCCCCTAGTGGCATGCATAGTAGTACTTTTCTTTGAGGGCTAATAAACTTTTGCAATAAGTATATGAGTTCTTTATGACTAATGTGAGTCCATGGATTATACGCACTTTTACCTTTCCATCATTGCTAGCCTCTTCGGTACCGTGCATTGCCCTTCTCACCTCGAGAATTGGTGCAAACTTCGCCGATGCATCCAAACCCCGTGATATGATACGCTCTATCACACATAAACCTCCTTATATCTTCCTCAAAACAGCCACCATACCTACCTATCATGGCATTTCCATAGCCATTCCGAGATATATTGCCATGCAACTTCCATCATCATCATATACATGACTTGAGAATTTATTGTCATATTGCTTTGCATGATCGTAAGATAGCTAGCATGATGTTTTCATGGATTGTCCGTTTTTTGATGTCATTGCTATGCTAGATCACTGCACATCACGGTACACCGTCGGAAGCATTCATATAGAGTCATATCTTTGTTCCAGTATCGAGTTGTAAGTAAATAAAAGTGTGATGATCATCATTATAGAGCATTGCCCCATAAAAAGGATAGGCCAAAGAAGCCTAAATAAAAAAAGAGGGCCAAAGAAGCCCGCAAAAGAAAAAAAAGAAAAAAAAAGAAAAAAGAGAAAAAAGGGGCAATGTTACTATCCTTTTACCACACTTGTGCTTCAAAGTAGCACCATGTTCTTCATATAGAGAGTCTCTTATGTTGTCACTTTTATATACTAGTGGGAATTTTTCATTATAGAACTTGGCTTGTATATTCCAACGATGAGCTTCCTCAAATGCCCTAGGTCTTCATGAGCAAGCAAGTTGGATGCACACCCACTTACTTTTCAGTTTGAGCTTTCATACACTTATAGCTCTAGTGCATCCGTTGCGTGGCAATCCCTACTCCTCGCATTGACGTCAATTGATGGGCATCTCCATAGCCCGTTGATTAGTCGCGTCGATGTGAGACTTTCTCCCTTTTTTGTCTTCTCCACATAAACCCCCACCATCATATTCTATTCCACCTATAGTGCTATATCCATGGCTTGCGCTCATGTATTGCGTGAGGGTTGAAAATGCTGAAGCGCGTTAAAAAGTATGAACCAATTGCTCGGCTTGTCATCGGGGTTGTGCATTATGGGAGCATTTTGTGTGACGAAAATGAAACATGGCCAAACTATATGATTTTGTAGGGATAAGCTTGCTTTGGCCTTGTTGTTTTGAAAAGACATGATTGCTTTATTAGTACGCTCGAAATATTATTGTTCTTATGTCAAATGATAGACTATTGCTTTGAATCACTCGTGTCTTAATATTCATGCCATGATTAGATATATGATCAAGATTATGCTAGGTAGCATTCCACATCAAAAATTATTACTTTTTATCATTTACCTACTCGAGGACGAGCAGGAATTAAGCTTGGGGATGCTGATACGTCTCCGTCGTATCTATAATTTTTGATTGTTCCATGCCAATAATCTACAACTTTCATATACTTTTGGCAACTTTTTATACTATTTTTTGGGACTAACATATTGATCCAGTGCCCAGTGCCAGTTTCTATTTGTTGCATGTTTTATGTTTCGCAGAAACCCAATATCAAACGGAGTCCAAACGGGATAAAAACGGACGCACAATTATTTTGTATTTATGATTTTTGGGAAGTAAAATCAACGCGAGACGGTGCCCGAGGGGGCCACGAGACAGGGGGCGCGCCCCAGGGAGGCAGGCGTGCCCTGGACTCTCCTGGGCCCCCCGTAAGGCAGTTGATGCTCTTCTTTTGCCGCAAGAAAGCTAATTTTATGAGAAAGATCTGGGCAAAATATTCACCCCAATCGGAGTTACGGATCTCCAGATATAAAAGAAACGGTGAAGGGGCAGAATCAGAGAACGCGGAAACAAAGAGAGACAGAGAGATAGATCCAATCTCGGAGGGGCTCTCGCCCCTCCGACGCCATGGGAGCCAAGGACCAGAGGGGAAACCCTTATCCCATCTAGGGAGGAGGTCAAGGAAGAAGAAGAAGAAGGGGGGCTCTCTCCCCCTTGCTTCTGGTTGCGCCGAAACGCCGTCGGGGGCCATCATCATCACCATGATCTACACCAACACCTCCGCCATCTTCACCAACATTTCCATCACCTTCTCCCTTCTATATTCAGCGGTCCACTCTCCCGCAACCCTCTGTACCCTCTACTTGAACATGGTGCTTTATGCTTCATATTATTATCCAATGATGTGTTGCCATCCTATGATGTCTGAGTAGATTTTCGTTGTCCTATCGGTGATTGATGAATTGCTATGATTGGTTTGAGTTGCATGTTTTATTATTGGTGCTGTCCTATAGTGCTTTTCATGTCACGCAAGCGTGAGGGATCCCCGCTGTAGGGTTTGCAATATGTTCATGATTTGCTTATGGTGGGTGGCGTGAGTGACAGAAGCACATACCCGAGTAAGTAGGTTGTTTGCATATGGGATAAAGGGGGCTTGATACTTTAATGCTATGGTTGGGTTTTACCTTAATGATCTTTAGTAGTTGCGGATGCTTGCTAGAGTTCCAATCATAAGTGCATATGATCCAAGAAGAGAAATTATGTTAGATTATGCCTCTCCCTCAAATAGATATGCAATAGTGATTACCGGTCTAGTAACGTAGTCAATTGCTTAGGGACAATTTCACAACTCCTACCACCATTTTTCCACACTCACTATATTTACTTTATTGCTTCTTTATCTAAACAGCCCCTAGTTTATATTTACGGGTTCTTTATTATCTTGCAAACCTATCCTATCACACCTACAAAGTACTTCTAGTTTCATACTTGTTCTAGGTAAAGCAAACACTAAGCATGCATAGAGTCGTATCAGTGGCAGATAGGACTTAAGAGAATATTTGTTCTACCTTTAGCTCCTCGTTGGGTTCGACACTCTTACTTATCGAAAGAGGCTACAATTATTCCGTATACTTGCGGGTTATCAATGTCGTTCAAGGGGAATATAGGAAAGGAGGTGTCGTGCAAGGGGAAAGAAGAAGGAAGGCGGCGAGGGTTTTAGGGCGCAGCTTATCTCGGCCGAGAAACGGGCCAACATGAAGAGGTTTAGGCCAAATCCTATTCGGCGCCTTAAGCGCCGTATATATGCCAGTTCGTACAGGGCGCACACCCCCCGATCTCTCATTGTTTCTATATGGGTCGACCCTTTTACCTTATTTCAATTTTTGAAAACGTGAAGCAAAAGAAAATTGGGTGAACCAGGATTCGAAGACCTCCTAGTTTACCGTACACAACACTAACCGCCACGCCAGCAAGCCTAATGTGATTACATGCATATTTCTTGTTCTTTTCTTCCTTGTCTTTTCTCTTTCCATTTTTCCTTTCTCCATTTTCTGTTTTTCTTCTTTCCTTTTTCTTTTTCTTTCTTCCTGGGTTTGATGCAAAATTGATGAGCTTTATATTTCAGATTTGGTGAACTTTTTCTCAAATTTGATGAATTTTTTTCGAACTCATTGACCTTTTTTGAAACTTGATGAACTTTTTTGCAAACTCGATGAACCTTTTCTCAAACTCGATGAACTTTTTTGGAAAACATCCTATACTGTAGCAGCTTTTGGAATGAAGGGAAAAAATAGTCAAGCGGGAGCCAGCGATTGAGCGGGCAGCGCCAGCGGCGCGGTGATACGTCTCCAACGTATCTACTTTTCCAAACACTTTTGCCCTTGTTTTGGACTCTAACTTGCGTGATTTGAATGAAACTAACCCTGACTGATGCTGTTTTCAGCAGAACTGCTATGGTGTTATTTTTGTGCAGAAACAAAAGTTCTCGGAATGACTTGAAAATCCAAGGAGATAAGTTTTGGAAAATATAAAAAATACTGGCAAAAGATGAAGGCCAGGGGGCCCATGCCCTGTCCACGAAGGTGGGGGGCGCGCCCCCTCCCCCTGGGCGCGCCCCCTGTCTCGTGGGCCCCCTGCTGCTCCACCGACCTCAACTCCAACTCCATATATTCTGTTTTGCGGAGAAAAAAAATCAGAGAGGAAGTTTCATCGCGTTTTACGACACAGAGCCGCCGCCAAGCCCTAAAACCTCTTGGGAGGGCTAATCTGGAGTCCGTTCGGGGCTCCGAAGAGGGGGATTCGTCGCCATCGTCATCATCAACCATCCTCCATCACCAATTTCATGATGCTCACAGCCGTGCGTGAGTAATTCCATCGTAGGCTTGCTGGACGGTGATGGGTTGGATGAGATTTACCATTTAATCAAGTTAGTTTTGTTAGGGTTTGATCCCTAGTATCCACTATGTTCTAAGATTGATGTTGCTATGACTTTGCTATGCTTAATGCTTGTCACTAGGGCCCGAGTGCCATGATTTCAGATCTGAACCGATTATGTTTTCATGAATATATGTGAGTTCTTGATCCTATCTTGCAAGTCTATAGTCACCTATAATGTGTTATGATCCGAGAACCCCGGAGTGAAAATAATCGGGATACTTCTCGGTGATGACCGTAGTTTGAGGAGTTCATGTATTCACTATGTGTTAATGCTTTGGTCCGGTAATAAAAGGAGGCCTTAATATCCCTTAGTTTCCACTAGGACCCGGCTGCCACGGGAGGGTAGGACAAAAGATGTCATGCAAGTTCTTTTTCATAAGCACGTATGACTATATTCGGAATACATGCCTACATTACATTGATGAATTGGAGCTAGTTCTATGTCATCCTATGTTATAGCTATTACAAGAGGAATCGCATCCGACATAATTATCCATCACTGATCCAATGCCTACGAGCTTTTCATATATTGTGCTTCGCTTATTTACTTTACTATTGCTACTGTTACAATCACTACAATACTGCTATCTTTACTTTTGCCACCGTTACCCGTTACTATCATACTACTTTGCTACTAAATACTCTACCGCAGATACTAAGTTATCCAGGTGTGGTTGAATTGACAACTCAACTGCTAATACTTAAGAATATTCTTTGGCTCCCCTTGTGTCGAATCAATAAATTTGGGTTGAATACTCTACCCTCGAAAGCTGTTGCGATCCCCTACACTTGTGGGTTATCAAGACTAATTTCTGGCGCCGTTGCTGGGGAGCATAGCTTTATTCTTTGAGTCACTTGGGATTTATATCTGCTGATCACTATGAAGAACTTGAAAGATCAAAGAACTAAAATTTATCCCTCAACTACGAGGGGAGGTAAGGAACGGCCGTCTAGCTCTGCACTAGATTCTCCTTCTGTTATGAGTAAGCTTGCGACACCTAAACCTGCTACTGCTAAGAATTCTGATATGTCGCATGTTATTGATGATGCCACTTCTGCTATGCATGATACTTATGATGAAACTACTTCTATGCTTGATACTACTGTGCCGTTAGGTGAATTTCTTGATGAACAACTTACTAGGGCTAGGGAGAATAAAATTACACTGCGTTTGGATGTCTGTATTGGGCTCTCTGTATTGGATTTGGTATTGGGCTACCCCAATTCAGGTGTTTGGATGTACTCCGAAACAACATATTGAAACGGTATCGAATACAGAGCAGTTTCCGCTCGCACGCATCCTCTCGTCCTGCAATTCGGAGGCCTCCAGCTCTGTTTTCGGCTGAATTGCCCTCGTCCCGCAAAAGATACCAGTCAACACAATCGATCCCTCCCGCGACCGCGAAACAGAAGGGAAGGAGAGGAGAACGGCGGCGCCCGGTGAGATACTCGGCGGCGCAGGTATGCTCGCCCGCCCTTCCCTTCCTTCTCCGCCGACCCTCCCCTTCCTCCTCCGCCGTTCCATCCCTTCCTCCCCGGCCCTCCTCCTTGGCTTTAGCTGCAACTCGGTGACCCCGCCGTCGCTCCCAGATCTGGTGACCCAGCTTGCGTGGTGACACAGCCATTGCTCCCTTGCGCGGTGTTCGTGATTCCTGGATGGTGCCGATGTTTGTTCGTGATGTGTAGGAAGCATGTGTGTATCTTTTCGTTTTTATAAAGATATTGATTCGATGCTTTGTACAGAGGCATAGTTCTAGGCTACATCGGTTGTGCACTGCCGCCGGGCTGTAAATAGAGGCATATATTTATTTATCTACTTGCAGGTTTTGCTGAAAAATTCCCCGCAGAAAAAAGTTTTCGAATCACAAATTTTGTTTTGATGCACATAGAACAATGTATTATCTTCATACACTTCTTGTTACTATGCAATTCCATAGTTTGTCATACAAACATGATTTGGTATTGAAACTTCACCGGATTCCATAGGCCAATTCAGTGAACATCCAAACAAGTGAATTCGTAATCATGTCCATTACAATTTCCTTGTTGAATTGGTATTCCAACCAATTCAATGCATGGCCCTCCAATACAGACATCCAAACAAAGCATTATTGAAAATGAAAGCGATGATGAAGGTTCTCCCCCTACTTATGAATTGCATGTTGTTCCCGAGGGTTATGTTATGGATGAAGAAACTGCTGGAGATTTTCTTGCTTGCAATGATAGATCAGATCTTAAGAAACTACTAGCTAAGCTAAAATAAAAGACTCTGAATGCTAGAATGAAACATGACCCTGCTTTTGCCACTTCACCTATCTTTGTTACTGATAAGGACTATTCTCTGTTGATCCTGAGATTATTACTTTAGTTGATCCGATCCTTTCTATGGCACTGAATCTAAAACTGTAGTGGCACATCTTACTAAGTTAAATGATATAGCCTATTGGGGAACGTTGCAGAAAACAAAAATTTTCCTACTCGTTTCACCAAGATCATCTAGGAGTTCATCTAGCAACGAGTGATTAGATGCATCTACATACCTTTGTAGATCGCGCACGGAAGCGTTCAAAAGAACGGTGATGATGTAGTCGTACTCGACGTGATCCAAATCACCGATGACCAGCGCCGAACGGACGGCACCTCCGCGTTCAACACACGTACGGGACGGGAGACGTCTCCTCCTTCTTGATCCAGCAAGGGGGAAGGAGAGGTTGATGAAGATCCAGCCGCACGACGGCGTGGTGGTGGATGCAGGGCGTCACAGCAGCAGGGCTTCGCCGAGACTACGAGGGAGAGACGTAACGGGGGGAGATGGAGGCGCCAGGGGCTGGTGTCAAATCCCTCCTCTCCCCCCCACTATATATAGGGGTGCCAAGGGGGGGCGCCGGCCCTAGTAGATGGCATCTACTAGGGGGGCGGCGGCCAAGGGGAGGTTTCCCTCCCCCCCAAGGCACCTAGGGGTGCCTTCCACCACATGGACTCTTCCATGGTGGAAACCCTAGGCGCATGGGCCTATAGGGGCTGGTGCCCTTGGCCCATCTAGGCCAAGGCGCACCCCCTACAGCCCATGTGGCCCCCCGGGACAGGTGGCCCCACCCGATGGACCCCCGGGACCCTTCCGGTGGTCCCGGTACAATACCGATAACCCCGAAACTTGTCCCGATGCCCGAAATAGCACTTCCTATATATAATTCTTTACCTCCGGACCATTCCGGAACTCCTCGTGACGTCCGGGATCTCATCCGGGACTCCGAACAACATTCGGGTTTCTGCATATACATATCTTCATAACCCTAGCGTCACCGAACCTTAAGTGTGTAGACCCTACGGGTTCGGGAGACAAGCAGACATGACCGAGACGACTCTCCGGTCAATAACCAACAGCGGGATCTGGATACCCATGTTGGCTCCCACATGCTCCACGATGATCTCATCGGATGAACCACGATGTCGAGGATTTAATCAATCCCGTACGCTATTCCCTTTGTCTATCGATATGTTACTTGCCCGAGATTCGATCGTCGGTATCCCAATACCTCGTTCAATCTCGTTACCGGCAAGTCACTTTACTCGTACCGTAATGCATGATCCCGTGACCAGACACTTGGTCACTCTGAGCTCATTATGATGATGCATTACCGAGTGGGCCCAGTGATACCTCTCCGTCATACGGAGTGACAAATCCCAGTCTTGATCCATGTCACCCAACAGACACTTTCGGAGATACCCGTAGTCTACCTTTATAGTCACCCAGTTACGTTGTGACGTTTGGCATACCCAAAGCACTCCTACGGTATCCGGGAGTTACACGATCTCATGGTCTAAGGAAAAGATACTTTGACATTGGAAAACTCTAGCAAACGAACTATACGATCTTGTGCTATGTTTAGGATTGGGTCTTGTCCATCACATCATTCTCCCAATGATGTGATCTCGTTATCAATGACATCCAGTGTCCATAGTCAGGAAACCATGACTATCTGTTGATCAACGAGCTAGTCAACTAGAGGCTCACTAGGGACATGTTGGTGTCTGTTATTCACACATGTATTACGATTTCCGGATAACACAATTATAGCATGAATAAAGACAATTATCATGAACAAGGAAATATAATAATAATGCTTTTATTATTGCCTCTAGGGCATATTTCCAACAGTCTCCCACTTGCACTAGAGTCAATAATCTAGTTACATTGTGATGAATCGAACACCCATGGAATTCTGGTGTTGATCATGTTTTGCTCTAGGGAGAGGTTTAGTCAACGGATCTGCTATATTCAGGTCCGTATGTACTTTACAAATCTCTATGTCTCCATCTTGAACATTTTCACGAATGGAGTTGAAGCGACGCTTGATGTGCCTTGTCTTCTTGTGAAACCTGGGCTCCTTGGCAAGTGCAATAGCTCCAGTGTTGTCACAGAAGAGCTTGATCGGCCCCGACGCATTGGGTATGACTCCTAGGTCGGTGATGAACTCCTTCACCCATATTGCTTCATGTGCTGCCTCCGAGGCTGCCATGTACTCCGCTTCACATGTAGATCCCGCCACGACGCTTTGCTTGCAACTGCACCAGCTTACTGCCCCACCATTCAAAATATACACGTATCCGGTTTGTGACTTAGAGTCATCCAGATCTGTGTCGAAGCTAGCGTCGACGTAACCCTTTACGACGAGCTCTTCGTCACCTCCATAAACGAGAAACATTTCCTTAGTCCTTTTCAGGTACTTCAGGATATTCTTGACCGCTGTCCAGTGTTCCTTGCCGGGATTACTTTGGTACCTTCCTACCAAACTTACGGCAAGGTTAACATCAGGTCTGGTACACAGCATGGCATACATAATAGAACCTATGGCTGAGGCATAGGGGATGACGCTCATCTCTTCTATATCTTCTGCCGTGGTCGGACATTGAGCTGAGCTCAATTTCATACCTTGTAACACAGGCAAGAACCCCTTCTTGGATTGATCCATATTGAACTTCTTCAATATCTTATCAAGGTATGTGCTTTGTGAAAGACCTATGAGGCGTCTCGATCTATCTCTATAGATTTTGATGCCTAATATATAAGCAGCTTCTCCAAGGTCCTTCATTGAAAAACTTTTATTCAAGTAGGCCTTGATGCTGTCCAAGAGTTCTATATCATTTCCCATCAAAAGTATGTCATCTACATATAATATGAGAAATGCTACAGAGCTCCCACTCACTTTCTTGTAAACGCAGGCTTCTCCATAAGTCTGTGTAAACCCAAACGCTTTGATCATCTCATCAAAGCGAATGTTCCAACTCCGAGATGCTTGCACCAGCCCATAAATCGAGCGTTGGAGCTTGCACACTTTGTCAGCATTCTTAGGATCGACAAAACCTTCCGGCTGCATCATATACAATTCTTCCTTAAGGAAACCATTAAGGAATGCCGTTTTGACGTCCATTTGCCATATTTCGTAATCATAGAATGCGGCAATTGCTAACATGATTCGGACGGACTTCAGCTTCGCTACCGGTGAGAAAGTCTCATCGTAGTCAACCCCTTGAACTTGTCGATAACCCTTAGCGACAAGCCGAGCTTTATAGATGGTCACATTACCATCCGCGTCTGTCTTCTTCTTAAAGATCCATTTATTTTCTATGGCTCGCCGCTCAACGGGCAAGTCAGTCAAAGTCCATACTTTGTTTTCATACATGGATCCTATCTCGGATTTCATGGCTTCTAGCCATTTGTCGGAATCCGGGCCCGCCATCGCTTCTTCATAGTTCGAAGGTTCACCGTTGTCTAACAGCATGATTTCCAAGACAGGGTTGCCGTACCACTCTGGTGCGGAACGTGTCCTTGTGGACCTTCGAATTTCAGTAGGAGCTTGATCAGAAGTATCTTGATCATTATCATTAACTTCCTCTCTAGTCGGTGCTGGCACCTCAGGAACATTTTCTTGAGTTGCGCCATTTTCCGGTTCAAGAGGTAATACTTCATCAAGCTCTACTTTCCTCCCACTTACTTCTTTCGAGAGAAACTCTTTCTCCAGAAAGGACCCATTCTTGGCAACAAAGATCTTGCCTTCGGATCTGAGGTAGAAGGTGTACCCAATAGTTTCTTTTGGGTATCCTATGAAGACGCATTTTTCCGACTTGGGTTCGAGCTTTTCAGGTTGAAGTTTCTTGACATAAGCATCGCATCCCCAAACTTTTAGAAACGACAGCTTAGGTTTCTTCCCAAACCATAATTCATACGGTGTCGTCTCAACGGATTTCGACGGAGCCCTATTTAAAGTGAATGCGGCAGTCTCTAAAGCATAGCCCCAAAAAGAAAGCGGTAAATCGGTAAGAGACATCATAGATCGCACCATATCTAACAGAGTGCGATTACGACGTTCGGACACACCATTACGCTGAGGTGTTCCAGGCGGCGTGAGTTGTGAAACTATTCCACATTTTCTTAAGTGTGCCCCAAACTCGTGACTCAAGTATTCTCCTCCACGATCTGATCGTAGAAACTTGATTTTCCTGTCACGTTGATTTTCAACCTCACTCTGAAATTCCTTGAACTTTTCAAAGGTTTCAGACTTGTGTTTCATTAAGTAGATATACCCATACCTACTTAAATCATCAGTGAGGGTGAGAACATAACGATAGCCACCGCGAGCCTCAACACTCATTGGACCGCACACATCAGTATGTATGATTTCCAATAAGTCGGTTGCTCGCTCCATTGTTCCTGAGAACGGAGTCTTGGTCATTTTACCCATAAGGCATGGTTCGCATGTGTCAAATGATTCATAATCAAGAGACTCTAAAAGTCCATCAGCATGGAGCTTCTTCATGCGTTTGACACCTATGTGACCAAGGCGGCAGTGCCACAGGTATGTGGGACTATCATTATCAACCTTACTTCTTTTGGTACTCACATTATGAACATGTGTAGCATCACGTTCGAGATTCATAAAGAATAAACCATTCACCATAGGAGCATGACCATAAAACATATCTCTCATAAAAATGGAACAACCATTATTCTCAGATTTAAAAGAGTAGCCATCTCGAATTAAACGAGATCCCGATACAATGTTCATGCTCAAAGCTGGCACTAAATAACAATTATTAAGGTTTAAAACTAATCCCGAAGGGAGATGCAGAGGTAGCGTGCCGACGGCGATCACATTGACCTTGGAACCATTCCCGACGCGCATCGTCACCTCGTCCTTTGCCAGTTTCCGCTTATTCCGCAGCCCCTGCTTTGAGTTACAAATGTGAGCAACTGCACCGGTATCAAATACCCAGGAGCTACTACGGGCACTAGTAAGGTACACATCAATTACATGTATATCACATATACCTTTTGTTTTGCCGGCCTTCTTATCCGCTAAGTACTTAGGGCAGTTCCGCTTCCAGTGACCGCTTCCCTTGCAATAAAAGCACTCAGTCTCGGGCTTGGGTCCATTCTTTGGCTTCTTCCCGGCAGCTTGCTTGCCGGGCGCGGCAACCTCCTTGCCGTCCTTCTTGAAGTTCTTTTTACCCTTGCCTTTCTTGAACTTAGTGGTTTTATTGACCATCAACACTTGATGTTCCTTCCTGACTTCTACCTCTGCTGATTTCAGCATAGCAAATACTTCAGGAATGGTCTTTTCCATCCCCTGCATATTGAAGTTCATCACAAAGCTCTTGTAGCTTGGTGGAAGCGACTGGAGGATTCTGTCAATGACCGCATCATCCGGGAGATTAACTCCCAGCTGAGTCAAGCGGTTATGCAACCCAGACATAGTGAGTATGTGCTCACTGACAGAACTGTTTTCCTCCATCTTACAGCTGAAGAATTTGTCGGAGACTTCATATCTCTCGACCCGGGCATGAGCTTGGAAAACCATTTTCAGCTCTTCGAACATCTCATATGCTCCATGTCTCTCAAAACGCTTTTGGAGCCCCGGCTCTAGGCTGTAAAGCATGCCGCACTGAACGAGGGAGTAGTCATCGGAACGTGCCTGCCAAGCGTTCATAACATCTTGTTCTGCAGGGAGAACGGGTGCGTCACCAAGCGGTGCTTGTAGGACATAATCTTTCTTGGCAGCTATGAGGATGATCCTCAGGTTCCGGACCCAGTCCGTATAGTTGCTGCCATCGTCTTTCAGCTTAGTTTTCTCTAGGAACGCGTTGAAGTTGAGGACTACGTTGGCCATTTGATCTACAAGACATATTGCAAAGATTTTAGACTAAGTTCATGATAATTAAGTTCAACTAATCAAATTATTAGTGAACTCCCACTTAGATTAGACATCCCTCCAGTCATCTAAGTATTACATGATCCGAGTTAAACTAGACCGTGTCCGATCATCACGTGAGACGGACTAGTCAACATCGGTGAACATCTTCATGTTGATCGTATCTTCTATACGACTCATGCTCGACCTTTCGGTCTTCTGTGTTCCGAGGCCATGTCTGTACATGCTAGGCTCGTCAAGTCAACCTAAGTGTTTGCATGTGTAAATCTGTCTTACACCCGTTGTATGTGAACGTCTGAATAAAACACCCGATCATCACGTGGTGTTTTGAAACAGCGAACTGTCGCAACGGTGCACAGTTAGGGGGAACACTTCTTGAAATTAGTATGAGGGATCACCTTATTTACTACCGTCGTTCTAAGTAAACAAGATGCAAAACATGATAAACATCACATGCAATCAAATAATAAACGTGACATGATATGGCCAATATCACATAGCTCCTTTGATCTCCATCTTGGGGCTCCATGATCATCTTGTCACCGGCTTGACACCATGATCTCCATCATCATGATCTCCATCATCGTGTCTCCATGAAGTTGCTCGCCAACTATTACTTCTACTACTATGGCTAACGCGTTTAGCAATAAAGTAAAGTAATTTACATGGCGTTTCTTGATGACACGCAGGTCATATAAAAGAATAAAGACAACTCCTATGGCTCCTGCCGGTTGTCATACTCATCGACATGCAAGTCGTGAATCCTATTACAATAGCATGAACATCTCATACATCACATATAGATCATTCATCATTCATCACAACTTTGGCCATATCATATCACAAACCACTTGCTGCAAAAACAAGTTAGACGTCCTCTAATTGTTGTTGCAAGTTTTACGTGGCTGAATTAGGATTCTAGCAAGAACGTCTTCTTACCTACGTTAAAGCCACAACGTGATTTGTCAACTTCTATTTACCCTTCATAAGGACCCTGTTCATCGATTCCGCTCCAACTAAAGTAGGAGAGACAGACACCTGCCAGCCACCTTATGCAACTAGTGCATGTTAGTCGGTGGAACCGGTCTCACATAAGCGTACGTGTAAGGTTGGTCCGGGCCGCTTCATCCCATAATACCGCTGAAGCAAGAAAGGACTAGTAACGGCAAGAAAGTTGACAAATCTACGCCCACAACAAATTGTGTTCTACTCGCGCAAGAAGAACTACGCATAGACCTAGCTCTGATACCACTGTTGGGGAACGTTGCAGAAAATAAAAATTTTCCTACTCGTTTCACCAAGATCATCTAGGAGTTCATCTAGCAACGAGTGATTAGATGCATCTACATAACTTTGTAGATCGCGCACGGAAGCGTTCAAAAGAACGGTGATGATGTAGTCGTACTCGACGTGATCCAAATCACCGATGACCAGCGCCGAACGGACGGCACCTCCGCGTTCAACACACGTACGGGACGGGAGACGTCTCCTCCTTCTTGATACAGCAAGGGGGAAGGAGAGGTTGATGAAGATCCAGCAGCACGACGGCGTGGTGGTGGATGCAGGGCGTCACAGCAGCAGGGCTTCGCCGAGACTACGAGGGAGAGACGTAACGGGGGGAGATGGAGGCGCCAGGGGCTGGTGTCAAATCCCTCCTCTCCCCCCACTATATATAGGGGTGCCAAGGGGGGGCGCCGGCCCTAGTAGATGGCATCTACTAGGGGGGGCGGCGGCCAAGGGGAGGTTTCCCTCCCCCCCAAGGCACCTAGGGGTGCCTTCCACCACATGGACTCTTCCATGGTGGAAACCCTAGGCGCATGGGCCTATAGGGGCTGGTGCCCTTGGCCCATCTAGGCCAAGGCGCACCCCCTACAGCCCATGTGTCCCCCCCGGGACAGGTGGCCCCACCCGGTGGACCCCCGGGACCCTTCCGGTGGTCCCGGTACAATACCGATAACCCCGAAACTTGTCCCGATGCCCGAAATAGCACTTCCTATATATAATTCTTTACCTCCGGACCATTCCGGAACTCCTCGTGACGTCCGGGATCTCATCCGGGACTCCGAACAACATTCGGGTTTCTGCATATACATATCTTCATAACCCTAGCGTCACCGAACCTTAAGTGTGTAGACCCTACGGGTTCGGGAGACAAGCAGACATGACCGAGACAACTCTCCGGTCAATAACCAACAGCGGGATCTGGATACCCATGTTGGCTCCCACATGCTCCACGATGATCTCATCGGATGAACCACGATGTCGAGGATTTAATCAATCCCGTACGCTATTCCCTTTGTCTATCGATATGTTACTTGCCCGAGATTCGATCGTCGGTATCCCAATACCTCGTTCAATCTCGTTACCGGCAAGTCACTTTACTCGTACCTAATGCATGATCCCGTGACCAGACACTTGGTCACTCTGAGCTCATTATGATGATGCATTACCGAGTGGGCCCAGTGATACCTCTCCGTCATACGGAGTGACAAATCCCAGTCTTGATCCATGTCACCCAACAGACACTTTCGGAGATACCCGTAGTCTACCTTTATAGTCACCCAGTTACGTTGTGACGTTTGGCATACCCAAAGCACTCCTATGGTATCCGGGAGTTACACGATCTCATGGTCTAAGGAAAAGATACTTTGACATTGGAAAACTCTAGCAAACGAACTATACGATCTTGTGCTATGTTTAGGATTGGGTCTTGTCCATCACATCATTCTCCCAATGATGTGATCTCGTTATCAATGACATCCAGTGTCCATAGTCAGGAAACCATGACTATCTGTTGATCAACGAGCTAGTCAACTAGAGGCTCACTAGGGACATGTTGGTGTCTGTTATTCACACATGTATTACGATTTCCAGATAACACAATTATAGCATGAATAAAGACAATTATCATGAACAAGGAAATATAATAATAATGCTTTTATTATTGCCTCTAGGGCATATTTCCAACATAGCCACCCTGTTTACTAATGATGAGAAGTCTCGCTATTATTATATCCTTAAAATACTTTCGTTCTCATTAAAGGGTGATGCTAAAACTTGGTTTAATGCGCTTGATCATGGTTGTGTGCGTAGTCCCCAGGATATGATTTATTACTTCTCTGCTAAATATTTCCCTGCTCATAAGAAACAAGCTGCCTTGCGAGGAATATATAATTTTGTGCAAATCAAAGAAGAGAGTCTCCAACAAGCTTGGGGGAGGCTTCTCCGATTACTCAATGCTTTGCCTGATCACCCTCTTAAGAAAAGTGAAATACTTGATATCTTTTACAATGGACTAACTGATGCTTCCAAGGACCACTTGGATAGTTGTGCTGGTTGTGTTTTCAGGGAAAGAACAGGCGACCAAGCTGAATTATTATTGAACAATATGTTGACAAATGAAAATAATTGGACTCTTCCTAAGCCAATTCCTGAAGCAATTCCTGAACCAATTGAGCCAACTCCTGAGCCTATTCCTAAACCTACTCCGAAGAAGCGAGGTGTTCTATTTCTCAGTCCTGAAGATATGCAAGAGGCAAAGAAATCAATGAAAGAAAAAGGTATTAAAGCTAAAGACGTTAAGCCTCATGTTTAAGCGACACATGGTCTTAATATACCCCATGAAGAAACACATTGTCTTGATAACCCGACACAGGTAGTAAAGGCAAATTCTCTCTTTAGATATGATAAAGTTGGAATTCCGTATACTAGACTTGCTAGCCAGTGCTTAGATGAATTTGATGATTTTATGGATAAACAAGCAAATTTCAATGCTTATGTTAGTAGACAATTGAAAAATAATGCTTATATGATAGGACGCTTGAGTGATTATATGTCTAGAGTTAAGGGTGAACTTAAACTCACTAGTAAACATGCTTCTATGGTTACCACTCAAGCTGAACAAGTACTTAAGGCTCAGAATGAATTGCTAGATGAACTAAATAATAAACATGATTTCACTGTTAGAGTGGCTACTAGAACTGGTAAAATGACTCAGGAACCTTTGTATCCTGAAGGCCACCCTAAGAGAATTGAACAAGATTCTCAGAATAATAATCTAGATGCTCCTAGATCCTCTAAGAAGAAGAAAAAGAAAAGTGATAGGACTTTGCATGCTTCTAGTGAACCTAATGTAGAAAAACCTGAGAATCCTAATGATACTTCTATCTCTGATGCTGAAACACAATCCGGAGATGAACATGAACCTGATAATAATGCTAATCATGATGATCATGTAGATGCTCAACCTAGTAATAACAATGATATAGAAATTGAACCTGCTGTTGATCTTGATAACCCACAATCAAGAAATCAACGTTATAATAAGAGAGATTTTGTTGCTAGGAAGCATGGTAGAGAAAGAGAACCATGGGTTCAGAAACCCATGCCCTTTCCTCCTAAACCATCCAAGACAAAGGATGATGAGGATTTTGAGCGCTTTGCTGAAATGATTAGACCTATTTTCTTACGCATGCACTTAACTGTTATGCTTAAAACAAACCCTTATGCTAAATACATGAAAGATATCATCACTAATAAGAGGAAAATACTTGAAGCTGAAATTTCCACCATGCTTGCTAACTATACCTTTAAGGGTGGAATACCTAAGAAACTTGGTGATCCCGGAGTACCCACTATACCATGCTCCATAAAAACAAATTATATTAAAACTTCCTTATGTGATTTAGGAGCCGGTGTTAGTGTTATGCCTCTTTCCTTGTACCGTAGACTTGAATTAAGTAAGTTGACACCTACTGAGATATCTTTGCAAATGGCTGACAAATCGACTGCTATATCTGTCGGCATTTGTGAGGACGTGCCTGTTGTTGTTACGAACATTACTATCTTAACAGACTTTGTCATTCTTGATATTCCTGAGGACGACAGTATGTCGATTATCCTTGGTAGACCCTTTTTAAATACTGCAGGTGCTGTTATTGATTGCAACAAAGGCAATGTCACCTTTCATGTTAATGGAAGTGAGCACACGATACATTTTCTGAGGAAACAACCTCAAGTTCATAGCATAAATTCTATTGGGAAAATTCCATCAATTATATTTGGAGATTTTGAATTTCCTCTTCCTACTGCAAAGAAAAAGTATGATATTCTTATTATTGGGGATTTTCATATCCCCGTTGAGGTAACTTAGAGTCACTTCAAAATCTCTGGTTTTATGTGATTCAAAATGAGTTTGTTAACAAGACTTGATCAACCTTGTTAGTGGATTCCTTTTGATGATCATGAGATGGATGAAACAAGAAGGCACAACCTTCTGTACCCTCTCTTTACTTTCTTTTACTTAGAATAAATAAAGCAAAAATAGTTTTATCTGTCTGTTTTCTGAATTATCCATGCAATAAAAAATATCCCGAAAATAGAAGTGCTCCAAATTCCCTGCAAATTTAGTATGATTTTTTTATGGAATATTTGAGGATTTTAGGCACTAAGAACACTACAGGGGGGGTCAAGCACCTAGTCACGAGGGTGGAGGGCGCACCCCCTCTCCCTGGGCGCGCCCCTATCTCGTGGGCCCACAGTGGACCCCCTCCACTTATTCCTGCACCCACACACTCCATCTTCCTGCCAAAAAATCCCCATCCAGCTCAAGCACGAGTTCTAGCTCATTTTGCTGCGATTTTCGATCTCCTTGCTCAAAGCTCTATTTGCAAAACTGCTTTGGGAGATTGTTGCTTGGTATGTGACTCCTCCATTGGTCCAATTAGTTTTTGTTCTAGTGCTTTATTCATTGCAAATTCTTGCTGCCTTGGTGACCCTGTTCTTGAGCTTGCATGTTAAATTTATGAGGTCCCAAGTAATTCTAATGCATGATATAGGCTCTAGGCACTTGTAGGAGTAGTTGTTATCAATCTTGTCCGATTTGATTTACTTTTATTTTGAAGTTACTAAAAATTTCAGAATTTTCAGAAAATGAAGAGGTGGCTTTTGAGGGGCTCTTCTAGCCAAGCCTCCAAGGATAAGCAAGCTAAGGAGAAAGAAAAGGCCAAGTATAATCTTCCTCGCATAGCGGAAGTAAGGCCTTGTGAGTGGCCATGTGATAATTTATTGAGAGCCGCCGGGATTTATGAAGACTTTTATTCTTTGGCTGAAAATGCTGGCCTCATCGACTTCCTCCACGACCGGATCGAACAGTATCTCTTACTTATCAATACTTTCGTGCAAAACTTTTACTATCATCCTAAGAATTCACCTCCTTCAGTATCTTTTCATTTATATGATGAGGCTAAGGAAATGTCATTACGTAATTTTTGCGCGGTTTGTAGAATACCCTTTGAGGGTAGCTTAGATGAACCACATCGTAAAGATGTGGATCATTGATACTATTACTATAGGGGAACCGAAGAAAGGTTCCGATGCAAGAATCACTAGCATACACTTTCCCGTGTTACGCTATTTTGCAATATTTGCTAGTCGATGCTTAATTGGCCGTGGAAACAGTGGAAACTTCAATGTTCCTGATATTATTATTCTGCTCCATGCCTTATTTGGTGATAACACTTTTAGTATGGGTGCCATTATTGCTAAACGATTAAGTCTAAACTGTACAAAGGCCCCCATCTTTGGAGGCATCTATGTTGCACGCCTTGCTAAATACTTCAGATGCCTATCAGACATGATGAGGAAGAGGAGACATCTTTGCCTCTTACCTTTTTAGATTACAGGAGCATGGTAGCGCATGAGTTTATTGTTTACAATGATGATAAGATGCTCCTGTATAACCTGAGATTTAATAAGAAACACAACGAGATTATTACCCTGCTTGCACCTTCTTTGTTTGATTTAACTGCAGGTCGTTACCTTGTCTCGCAGTACGATGACACTCCTCAGTACACCGGGGAGAGTAGCCGCTGTCCATGGCCATAGACCAACTTAGGCCAAAAGCCTAAGCTTGGGGGAGTACGTATTTCTCACCGACTTTACATTCATGTTCACACGCTATTCTAGTTGTCAGTGCTCATACTCTTTCATTGTATTATCCATGCTAGTTAATCCTTTTTCTAGCTTTCTTCTTGTGTGTTTGATAAACTTTAAGAAAAACCAAAAATAAAATTAGTTAGTTTAATTTCCATGCCTGTAGTAATAATTAAAAGAAAACCCAAAAAGATTTCTCGTTCTTCTTTTATTTGTTGGGAGCTTTCCCGTGTAAATAGTTTTATTTTATTTTATTTTATTTTGGGGGATGAGAGTAGAAGACCATATTGAAAATGTTTAGCGGCTCTCCTATGCATGATTGTTGATTTAATTTAAAGCCATATTACTTTGTCTTCTCTCTTGATTTGAATGCTTGCAGATTCCAGCTTAGTCCAATGCACGTGCACTCTTATTATTATACACATCATTCGGTCATGCAAGTGAAAGGCAATAATGACGATATATGATGGACTATTTGAGATGAGAGAAGCTGGTATGAACTCGACCTCTTTTGTTTTTGTAAATATGATGAGTTCATGGTTTCTGATTCAGCCTATTATGAATAAACATGTTTGCAATGACATTTAGAGACTATAGTTGCTTATGCCACGCTTAATTAGCTATGAGTTATAATGGTTTACCTTGCGTGCCAACATGCCATTAAAATGATTGTGATGTGGTATAATGAGATGGTATCCTCCTTTAAATGAATTGAGTGACTCGACTTGGCACATGTTCACGCATGTAGTTGAAACAAAATCAACATAGCCTTCACGATATTTATGTTCATGGTGGATTATATCCTACTCATGCTTGCACTCGGTGTTGATTAATTTTAATGCATGTTCATGACTGTTGCCGCTCTCTCAGTTGGTCGCTTCTCAGTCTTTTGCTAGCCTTCACTTGTACTAAGCAGGAATACTCCTTGTGCGTCCAAACTCCATAAACCCCAAAGTTATTCCAAATGAGTCCACCATACCTTCCTATATGCGGTATCTACCTGTCGTTCCAAGTAAATTTGTATGTGCCAAACTCCAAACCTTCAAATGAAATTCTGTTTTGTATGCTTGAGCAGCTCATGTATCAACTAGGGCTGTCTGTATCTTCCATGCTATGTGGGTTATTCTCAAGAGGAGTGGACTCCGCTCCTCATTCACGAGAAAATTGCTGGTAACCGAGATGCCAAGTCCCATGATAAAAAAGATCAAAGCAAATCAAAATAATTAAACAAAACTCCCCCAGGATTGTTGTTAGTTGGAGGCACTCGTTGTTTCGAGCAAGCCATGGATTGATGCTTGTTGGTGGTGGGGGAATATAAACTTTACGATTCTGTTTGGGAACCGCCTATAATGCATGTAGTATGGAAGATATCGCCATCTCATAGTTGTTGCGTTGACAGTGAAAGTATGCCGCTCAAAATGTTATTTATCTCTCTATTTTAAAATCGAGCTCTGGCACCTCTACAAATCCCTGCTTCCCTCTGTGAAGGGCCTATCTATTTACTTTTATGTTGAGTCATCACCTCTTATTAAAAAGCACCCGCTGGAGAGCACACTGTCATTTGCATGTATTACTATTAGTTTATATTGGGTATGACTTGACTGTATCTCTTTTACCATGAATTACAATGTTTAGTCAGTCCTTGATCTTTAAAGGTGCTCTGCATTTATGTTTTACGGTCTTAGAAAGGGCTAGCGAGATACCATCTTGTTATATCATATTATGATTGTTTTGAGAAAGTGTTGTCATCCGAGTTTTATTATTATCGCTCGCTAGCTGATTATGTTATTGATATGAGTAAATATGAGACCTAAGTGTTATTGTGAATGTGGTTAGTTCATAATCTTTGCTGAAATCTTGAATGCTGGCTTTACATATTTACAACAACAGGAGCAAACAGAGTTTGTAAAAGTTTTTCTTTATCACTTTCAGTTTATCAACTGAATTGCTTGAGGACAAGCAAAGGTTTAAGCTTGAGGAGTTGATACGTCTCCAACGTATCTACTTTTCCAAACACTTTTGCCTTTGTTTTGGACTCTAACTTGCATGAATTGAATGAAACTTACCCGGACTAACGCTGTTTTCAGCAGAACTGTCATGGTGTTATTTTTGTGCAGAAACAAAAGTTCTCGGAATGACTTGAAAATCCACGGAGATATGTTTTAGAAAATATAAAAAATACTGGCAAAAGATCAAGGCCAGGGGGCCCACACCCTGTCCACGAGGGTGGGGGCGCGCCCCCCTGTCTTGTGGGCCCCCTGCTGCTCCATCGACCTCAACTCCAACTTCATATATTCCGTATCACGGAGAAAAAATCAGAAAGGAAGTTTCATCATGTTTTACGATACAGAGCCGTCGCCAAGCCCTAAAACCTCTCAGGAGGGCCGATCTGGAGTCCGTTCGGGGCTCTGGAGAGGGGGATTCGTCGCCATCGTCATCATCAACCATCCTCCATCACCAATTTCGTGATGCTCACCGCCGTGCGTGAGTAATTCCATCGTAGGCTTGCTAGACGGTGATGGGTTGGATGAGATTTACCATGTAATCAAGTTAGTTTTGTTAGGGTTTGATCCCTAGTATCCACTATGTTCTGAGATTGATATTGCTATGACTTTACTATGCTTAATGCTTGTCACTAGGGCCCGTGTGCCATGATTTCAGATCTGAACCTATTATGTTTTCATGAATATATGTGAGTTCTTGATCCTATCTTGCAAGTTTATAGTCACCTATTATGTGTTATGATCCGACAACCCCGAAGTGACAATAATCGGGATACTTCTCGGTGATGACCGTAGTTTGAGGAGTTCATGTATTCACTATGTGTTAATGCTTTGGTCTAGTACTCTATTAAAAGGAGGCCTTAATATCCCTTAGTTTCCACTAGGACCCCGCTGCCACGGGAGGGTAGGACAGAAGATGTCATGCAAGTTCTTTTCCATAAGCACATATGACTATATTCGGAATACATGTCTACATTATATTGATGAATTGAAGCTAGTTCTGTGTCACCCTATGTTATAGCTATTATATGAGAAATCGCATCCGACATAATTATCCATCACTAATCCAATGCCTACGAGCTTTTCATATATTGTGCTTCGCTTATTTAATTTACTGTTGCTACTGTTACAATCACTACAATACTGCTATCTTTACTTTTGCCACCGTTACCATTACTATCATACTACTTTGCTACTAAATACTTTGCTGTAGATACTAAGTTATCCAGGTGTGGTTGAATTGACAACTCAACTGCTAATACTTCAGAATATTCTTTGGCCCCCTGTGTCGAATCAATAAATTTGGGTTGAATACTCTATCCTCAAAAGTTATTGCGATCCCCTACACTTATGGGTTATCAAGCGGCAGCCAGCACATGCTGAAGGCATTTCCTATTTAGCGCTGCAGGCGCCCGTTTGTGTGCATTTTCGCAAACTGGCGCCTGCAGCGCTCCGTGATGGGCCGACCTATGTAAGGGTGCCTCGGGTTTTTTGTTCTATGTTTTTAGGACGCAAAAAAGTGACGGAGCAGGTATTGCGACTCGAACTTAGGACCTCGCTCGTCGCTACATGCTTCAGTTACCACCCCACCTTTGTCTCAAAAAAAAGTTACCACCCCACCACGCAACTGATTTTGAAAAATTATAACCTTTCCCCTCTTTTATTCTCTTTTTTCCCTTTTTTACTGTTTGTTTTTTTTGTTTTTGTACGACTAGGTTCCCCTGCACCCCTTTGAATTCAATGATATTTTTTCAAATTCGATGAACTTTTTTGAAACTCTATGAACCTTTTTCCAATTTTCATGAACTTTTCTTTGAAATAAACGAGTTTTTTTTTCAAAATTGATGAACTTTTTCCAATTTCGATGAATTTTTTTAAATTAGTGAACTATTTTTCAAATTTGATGAACTTTTTTTATTCAAAATCGATGAACTTTTTAAGTTTGTGAACTTTGTTTTCAAAATCGGTGAATTATTTTTAAAATCGATGAAATTTTCCCAAATTTGTGAACTTTTTTTGAAATTTCATGAACTTTATCGTAAATTTCATGAACTTTTTTCAAATTCGTGAAGTTTTCTCATATTCACGTTTTTTTAGTTTGTACGAACCTTTCCAATTTTATGAACTTTCTTTGAAATTCATGTTTTTCATATTGTGCATTCATTTTTCATTTTTCTTTTCATTTTATCATAAAATAACAAGCATAATAGGTTGGGTATATAGTAAGGTTATTTTTCCTCAAAATAAACAGCATAGGGAAGTCAGACTAGTGGCTTGGTTCGAATGTTACCACGCAGGTGGTTAGAGATCAAATCCTGGCATTGCCGCATCCTACATCTACTATATCTAAATAGGAGCTCCCCACTACCTGATTTCTCTTGACATGCAGCCCCTCCACATCATCAGTCCAGTCAGATTAGTAATTCTGCACATGCATAACTCCACGTCAAGCCACGTCATGAAGTTTTCCCACGATGAAAATGCAACTTCCTTTCAGCTTCTGATTACGCGAGGGCACTAGATTTCCTCCGAAACCCAATAGTTAGCCGTGTCATTTATGGTCCCAAAGAATTTTAGCGGACTGCCGTTTCACTATCCCCTCAATCTCCCAGCCGTTTCGTTCTCCCATAAGTACATCACATGCGACCATGAATCCAACAGGGTCGTGGAGCGGTCAGCTGCCGGTTCACCACCGTCCACAAGCCAATTTATAGCGAACCCCTCTGGGCATCTTCCTCATATATGATCAGGCACCGGGGCACTTCCCTTCCCATGTTCTGTGCGCCCCAGGTCATACTGGCAAACTTCTACTCCGGCTTCTACGAGATCAGATGTCAATTCCCTAACTTCCCCTCAGGTAATTCGTCTTGGCATGGAATTGCTGCTCGCTTCTGGATCCATTGTGTGCTTTCATCTCCTTCAGATCGTAGTTGCTGGCTATGGAGACACACACTGGCAACTCTTCCGGTGCTATAGCTGTCATGGTCGCTCTACGTCAGATCGAAAGGTTTCCATCATCTATGTATTCTCTGTAAATTATTGGGATAATGCGGACCTGCAAAACACATGCTTGGTTTTTAAACTGTAACATTTATTGATGGCCATGGCGTTTGCTCCCCTTTCTCATACGTGGTACTAGGTAAAACCACATCCTTCTTTGTTCAGTTACTCATTCAATTTATCCCGGTCTGACTGTTTCCTTTTCTGTATCGAATCAGTACAGTTTCCATGGATCAGCCTCCTAATGTTGTTGCACTATACCTATTCGATGGCATGCGGCCTGCCTAAGGAGAAGCTTGGTATATATATCCAATTTTACTTGAGTGAGATGGTTATACCAAAAACAAAAGTACATGCATCCAATTTTATTTAATTTGTGTATCTGATTGGGTAGTATTATTGCAAGACCAATTACGAAATAATTATGTCGCCTAGATTGTTTAATTATCTATGTGGACCAAACAGGGCAATGTGCACAAATAAGTTTGTGCCACACTGGTAACAGACTGCCAGATTTGACCAGAACTTTTCAATATTACCCTTTTCTACATCTGCAAATCTCAACCAGTCTAGCTGTTCACGTGCTAAACAGTCTATATTAATTTCTGCCTTTGTCTATTACATGCTATCGACTTATCATTTTTATATTTTTCTCAACATGCAACTATGTCATCTTAATGTGCAATCATGCATGGGTAAAGTACAACATCTACATGCAACAATGCACGGGAAAATTTTACTTATATTCATTAAATATTTTATATTCATTCAGTTTTGGTTCTCATATAATTAATCTAAATATTAATGTTCCATGTAGCTAAATTCTATTGAAAAATGTTGCAACTTCTAGTTCTTAAGAAGTTGCTCCCCACTTCTACCAATTCTCTCTACATGCGAACTGTCCACATCATCATGCATGCCACGTCAGCGTTCAGATCCAAACCCCAACCAATCGACATGCATAATGCATCCATGTCATCATTTTTGTTTTAAATTAATTTAAACAAATAGTTAGTGCTCTATTCATCCGAATCTACTATACGTAAATAGGAGCACCACTACTTGATTTTCCGGCGTTTTCGTGCGTCCGCATTATCCTAATTTTTTTCGGTCGTTTTATTCATCACAGATGGCTCAGATCAGCTCAAGAGTTGATCCCTGTGCTCCACACGACCACATCCCTCCCGTCGACAATTCCTTTCTCGGCCACGTTACTACGGAAGCGGAAGCAGAAGCGAACCATCCACCAATCAAAACGTACTTCGTGCGACTCATATTCCCCATCTCTGTCTCTCTTCCCAAACGACAGAAACCCCACGCGGCAGGACCCAGCCTCCGTCGGGGGTAGAACCGCCGGCTACGTCGGCGGCGATGGCAAGCACCGCCGTTGCTCCGGATGCCCTCCATCCCGAACCTCTCCGCGTCGTGCGGGTTTTATTTCCTCCACGGTCTGGGCCGCCGTGGCTGGTGCGCGAGCTGTTCCGGCACGCGGACAACATGGTCCGATGGAGCGGCTGCGGGGTTATGGCAACGGAGGTCGCCGCTCTCGAGCTTGTCCGCGCCGGCGTGATGCACTGGGCGCGTCTCGGCGCTGTGGACCTCTGGTGCATCAAGCGGCTCCCCGACGTTTACAACCACGTCCTGCTGGGCGACTGGACCAAGGTGCCGCCGGCCGCTCGGGCGCTTCATCTTTGTTGACCCAGAGAGTTGTAGTTGTACATTTTTTTTCTTAGATTAGTTCCTCTAAATTTTCTTCTAATCTGTCTGATCTGGCCTGCTTCTTCCACAGCACTGTGCCAATGTTCCCTCCTCTGAACCTTCTGAGTTCCAAGGATCTGGTAAATAGGTGAGGTGTACGTATATTCTCTGTTTTAACTTCTTTCACGTTCAAAGATGTGGTTACAGGTCCGGCTCTCACTCTCTGGCCGAGAGAACATGAGCTGCTTAACTGCAACCTTTTTTTAGAGTATACTGAACACCTGAACTGCAACTTTGCCAAGAGAGCAGATCAGAGTGGAAACCTGGTGGCCTTTTTGGTTCCTTTGGGCTACTTCTGCTCCGATGCAATGTGAGGATCTCTGCGCTCTGTATCATCTCATCAAAATATGTGAAAAATGCCTTTCTGAATATACTGACTTTTCTTCTAATGCCTGTACGTTTTCTCCATGGAGTATAATTTATTAATTTTCAGGTCATGTTCCTTCAACACTACTGGAAACTGGTGAAAACCGGACAATGATGAAGACCATAAATGTTACCGAATATTTAACTACGAGGCAGGTATAGTTTCCACATTTTCGTTTGAACCTGACACTTGATTGTACCGACATTTTCATTGTTTACTTTGTGGAAATTTGGTGGTATGTAGCTAAATAGTTGAGCTGATTGCTTTCTGGATTGGCAACCATTCCATTTTTTGAAGTTGTCTAACAGGCTTTCTTTCTTTGCCTCTATTAACTGTAAAAAAATTCCTTTCAACCCGCCGGATGAATTACTTATAGTTGTGTGTATACATTTGAAGTATGAGCTTCACGTTCTTCTTGTACTCTTTATATGATACAGAGACTACATGCAAATTTTCTTCCATGTGTTTTTTATATATCTTTCAGATTATGTTCATAATTTTTTATTCAGGTTATGCAATCCTAGAGTGCTATTTTTACCCCTTTTCAAGGAATATAACAGTTCATGTGCATTGTACAATTGAGCTGTTCTTGCACAATTTTTTTTGAATGACAGATGCACCCATAGGGTTAGTGCAATGCATATGAGAAATCATATAGCACATGACGAATTGATAGTATTGTAATCCCCAACATAAAAAATGCGTGCCCTTCAGCTGTAGGCCTGTATCTATGTTATAGTATCATTTTGAAACATACATGCTATTTGCTACACTGACAAACACGAGATGTTCGGTACATTTCTTCATTATCTTTCAGGTCAGTAGTATTTATCACACGTTCTACTTTTTAGTATTTTCAAGGAAGTGCTTCTAGCATGGTGGTGAAAGGCTACAATATCGGTGCTCTCGAAAAGGGTGCCTCACTAAGTTTGCAATTGGCCCACCGCAGACAGTTGAACCGACATTTGGGTCCTTCCGTGACATAAAAGCCAGGCCTTTGAGTTTCATCCTTCTATTTTCCTAACAATTGAATTTTCCTAAAATACTTTCCAGTAAATATTGTTTATGCTTTCACACACCTCTTTATACTTGCGCATTTGAAAAGTAATTTTGAGCTTTTGTTCTATTATGTTTTTCCGTCTGGTGTGCATGATTGAATCATTTTATTTGCAAACCTTGAAGGTGCGCACTACTGGCTGAAATGTTAACTAAAATTGATGATGCTTATTTACATTGCTTCCATCCTCCCTTTTTTTACATCAATACAAGAAACTTGGATAGGAGACACTTTGGTTTTTCTTCCTTTTGGTCCCATTTATATTATTTTATTTGTTTGCACTACATTGTATTGATGATGGAATGACCGACTGGAATTTAACAATGTCACTTGGGGGTTTCTTCTTTTCTGTTGAGTCATGTAATGTGAACCAACCCTCCGACCAGAATTCACACATCAAATAAGCTATAGTATCCCGCAGCAACGCGTGGGGCATCAACTAGTTTTTTGCGTTTTAACGACCTAGCTGTGCCTCGCTGCGTTTCTGGGCCGGCCCAGTTCACATCCGTGCAGGCGCCAGCTGTGCGAATTGGCGCTTAAGGCAAGGAGGAGCTCTCGAGGTCTGACGGGAGGTCCTATAGGACGCTCTCTGCGGCAGAGAGTCGACCTTTTGCACAGGGCGCGGCTGAACTGGGCCGGCCCATTTTGCAGTGGCGCCTTTGCGAAGGTGGAAAAGCGCAAAAAATGGTTCGCTAGAGCTGGGTTTCGAACACGAGACTTCAAGGCAATGCGCGCGTTGAGCTAGCCGTCCCGACCAACAACTCATGTGCTAGGTATGCACAAAAGCGGCATTTAAATAAACAAACAACAGAGGCAAAACGAAAACATTCAACAATTTCCCCAAAATTTAAACAGTGTAACACCAAGGAATTTGTAAATAAAATTGCAGCCCGGCGCATATGAACTATAAGCCGCAACTGAACTACAAGTTTTCGACAATTCGAAAGTTATTTTAATTTTTAAATTCGAACTTTACAAATTTGTGAACACATTTTTAAAAACTTGTTTTTATTTCTCAAACATTTTAAAAACATTTTTTAAAAACCACGAATTTAAAATTAGAAAAAAGGAGTAGAAAAGGAACTTTTAAATATGTGAATTTTTAAAAAATTAAGATCAATTTTGAATTTGTGAACAAATTTTGAAATAGGAACTTGTTTGAACTTATGAACATTTTTGGAAATATGAACAATTTTTATAATATGCGAACATTTTTTAGAAGTGACGAATTGTTTTGGAAGTTTTGAACAAAATTAAAAAGTGGAACAATTTTTGAAACTTCGAACACATTTTGAAATTCTTAAAAGTAAATATAGAAATAAAAAAGCAAGTAGAAAAGTAATTACAATAGAAAAGAAAAAAAGGAAGATAAAGATAAATACTAAAAAGGAAAAAGGAAAATGAAACAGAAAATAAGAAAAAGGAAAAACAGAAAAAAGAAAACCGCAAAAAAAACGAAAAACACAGAAAACCGGTTCAGGTTCTCCATAAAACCGACCAGGAACCTTCTAGCAGGTTCCCTAAACCGGAAACTATAGCGCGTTCTAGATCTCGTGAATGGGCTGGCCCATCTAGTTCGCTGGTCGTAGCTCTCTGTGTGGAACAGGGACAGATTGACGCACAGAGCGGCAAATAGGAAATTCCAGGTCTGACGCCCGCGAGCGTCAACAGGAGGAGCTTTCGCGCAGGGCGTGCATGGAATTGGGCCGGCCCATTCGATGGCTTACTGTAAGCTGCACTTAAAATAGCAAAAAAACATGTTCCGTTGAGGAATCGAACTCACAACCAAAAGTGCAGAGGACGTCTTCTTCACCAATTGAGCTAATGACTGTTAGTGATTAGTACGGTGCGAGTTTGTTTAAGAACTAAGCGCAGCGGCAGATAATAACTAAAAAAACCAACCATTGAACATCATTTTATTATATGATGAACAATTTTTAAATAAACATTGAACATTTTTGTGATATACACTGACTTTTCTAAATATGCATTGAACATTTTGTGATATACACTGAACATTTTTCAAGTACATAATGAACATCTTTTCAAATACGATGAACATTTTAATAATATATGGTGAAAATTTTGTTAAATGTACGATGAACATTTTTGCAATACATGCTGAATATTTTCATAATGATAGTGAACTTTTTCATAATGTACAGTGAAATATTTTCTTAACATACGATGAACATTTTTGTAATAGAAGATGAACGTTTTGTATAACACACAAAAAAGAGAAGAAGAAATAAAAAAAGAAAAGAAAAGAAACGAAAAATAAAAAAACATAAATAAAAAAGGAACTAAATCCAAAAAATCAGAACAAAACCACTGAAAACCGGAAGCAAAAAACCACAAAAGAAAATTGAAAAAAACTCGCAGGAAACAGGGAAGGAAGCTGTAGCGAACGAAGAACCGCGAACCCCATATATGAATCGGCACAACCGGCAGCTCGCCTCAGCGAAAGCAGAACTTTTTGACGCTGATGAACGTCAAATAGGGCCTGCCAGGTTTAGCATGGCATGACACACTTCCCGCGTTTGGCTCAGCGATGGGCCATGGGCCACCCTCATTGGGCTTGGTACGCGGCCCGTCGGGAGAAGAGATCGGAATTTTCCACGTGCCCGTGTCCGCTAACATGTACACTGAGCAGTCCGTGTCGATCTCGTGAACGACCATGGCAGTATATCTTCCTCCCAACCCTCATCGATTTCAATTTCAGTTTTCAATGGAACAACCAAAGAAGAAGATGTGCCTGAGCACGTGCGTCGAGGTGAACCTCGACGAGGGTCTGGTCGCCGAGGTCCTCGCCCGCCTGCCGGCCAAGTCCGTCCTCCGCTTCCGCGCCGTCTCCAAGGAGTGGCTCCGGATTATCGACGGACAGCAGTTCCGCACCTCGCCCGCGCGCCGTCGCCTGCTCGAGGTTCTCCTCTACACCAGAACGAAGGTGGTTCGGCCCGATGGTCGCCCCGCCTTCGATGTAGAGCTGGACGCTGTGGCCGCCTCCGCCCGGTGGCTTGTCGCGCGCTTCCCGGCGAGCCTTGACGACGGGTACAACAGTACTGCTCCCTGCTGGCCTCGTGCGACGGCCTCCTCCTACTACGGCAAAATAGACAACAATACCTCATCTATAACCCTGCAACCCGCCAATGGAGCGACCTGCCGCGGCTCAGCCTGGACGCCGAGGCCAAGCAGCGAGTACAATCGGAGTCCGGCTTCTACTTCCACGTGCCCTCCGGCGAGTACCTGTTAGAATTACAACTGTATAGAGATAGGTCTCCTGTTTAACTTGTAGTCCTCCTCTATCTCTTCTTCTCTCCCGTATCTCCTGTAACAACTTTCTCTCTGGATCTCTTGATCGACAACTTGTATGCCAAGGTTGTTGCCATATATATATATATATATCAATGCGGCCCGAGACAAAGGGTTCAACCCTTTCCAACCTATTTTACATGGTATCAGAGCCTCTTCCTCATAAATCAAAGATCGCATCTAGCTATCTCTCGTAAAGCGCATCAAGCGTCCTCGACCGAGATCATGGCCACCACCGCTGCCGCATCGCTGTCCGGCACGTCGGGCACGCTCACAACCAGCTCGTCCTCCGCCTTTGCACCATCCACATCCAGCACCACCGCGGGGTCTCTTGGATCGCCACCACAGGATAAGCTCATGAGGGGAAACTTCCTCTTATGGAAGGCCATTGTGCTGCCTCAGATTAAAGGCGCTCGGATGGAACACCACCTCGACGGGACGAGCCCGCCATTGCCGGCCACCCTCACCGTTACCAAGGACGGCAAGGAGGAATAGATCTTCAACTATGCCCGATCCCTCTGGTACGCACAACAGCAACAACTACAAGGGTATCTGATGGGATCTCTCTCCCGCAATATCCTCGCACAGGTTGCGACGTTGCAGACGCCGGCCGAAGTCTGGAGCGCCATCCATGCCATGTTTTCCGCCCAGAGCCAAGCCCAAGCCATCAACACCCGCATTGAGCTCACTAACCTAAGAAAAGGTAACATGACTATGGCTGAATATCTTGGCAGGATCAAAAGTCTCACCGATGAAGTCGCGTGCACTGCCGCGGCCCTCTCCGATCAGGAAATCATCTCCAAGATCCTCGATGGCTTGGACATGGAGTACAATCCGGTCGTTTCCGCACTCGCTGCTCGTGTGGAACCCATCACCGTCCAGGAGCTGTACAACCAGCTACTGAGCTTCGACGTGCACCTCACTCTTCTTCATGGCGGCGACCTACGGCAGTCCTCGGCCAACTCTGCTGCTTGTGGTCGCGGCCGTGGGCGCGGTCACCAGGGGCAGAACCGTGGCAGCGGCCATGGACACGGCGCTCGTCAGGGTGACGGCGCTCGCTCTAGTGGGGGGGCTACAACAACAGCGGCTACAACAACTCCAACAACAGCGGCATCGGCTTCAACTCCAACAATAGCCGTCGTCCTACCGCTCCGCGTCCTCGTCCCCGATGCCAGCTCTGCAAGAAATCCGGCCATGAGGTCATGGATTGCTGGCACCGCTACGATGAGAATTTTGTCCCTGACGCTCGCCATGTTGCTGCTGCCATGCGTGAACAAGCAGGAGAAGGCGTCTGGTACATTGACTCTGGTGCCACCGATCATGTCATCAATGAACTAGAGCAACTTGCTCTTCGCGAAAGGTACCATGGCGCTGATCAGATCCATACTGCAAGTGGAGGAGGTATGGACATTTTCCACATCGGTCAAGCTTCAATTAATTCCCCTAACCTAAAACGTGATCTCATTCTTAAGTATGTCCTTCATGTCCCACAAGCTGATAAAAATCTTGCGTCCATGTCTCGTATAGCCACCGATAATAATGTTTTCTTTGAAACTCACCCTCGTTATTTTTTCATCAAGGATCGAGCAATGAGGGAACTTCTCCATCACGGTAGATGCATTGGGGGTCTCTACCCCATCACATCCAGAGCACTTAGTCGCCGGTGTCGTCAAGTCTACTCCGTCATCAAACCCTCTTTGGAAAGGTGGCATCAATGATAAGGACATCCATCTTCAGTCATAGTGAAACAAGTAGTTAATAAAGACAAACTCCCTTTGTCACAAAGTTCCATTAGTGAGTCTATTTGTGAAGCTTGTCAATGTGCAAAGAGTCACCAACTTCCGTATCCCAAGTCTTATAGTGTTCCTCATGCTCCTTTAGAACTTATATTTAGTGATGTATGGGGCCATGCCCGAGATTCTTTTGGAAGAAAAAAATATTATGTGAGTTTTATTGATGACTACAACAAGTTTACTTGGATTTATTTACTCAAGTATAAATCTGAAGTTTTTTCTATCTTTCAAGAATTCCAGAAACTTGTTGAAAGACAATTTGATAGAAAAATTCTGTCAATCCAAAGTGACCGGGGAGGGGAGTATGAGAAACTCAACTCCTTCTTCCGGAGCATTGGCATTGCTCATCATGTGTTATGTCCTCACGCACATCAACAGAATGGCTCTGCTGAGCGCAAACATCGCCACATAGTCGAAGTTGGCCTCTCCCTTCTAGCTCATGCTTCCATGCCTCTCAAATATTGGGATGAAGCGTTCATTGCCGCCACCTATCTTATCAATAGGCTTCCTAGCAAAGTCATTGGCAACTCTACTCCTTTAGAGCGCTTGTACCATCAAAAACCTGATTACAACTATCTTAGAATTTTTGGGTGTGCTTGCTACCCCAATTTGCGTCCATACAACCATCATAAGCTTGAGTTTCGATCTACTCAGTGTGTTTTCCTAGGTTATAGCAATCTTCATAAAGGGTATAAGTGTCTTGAAGTTTCCACCGGACGCTTCTATATTTCTCGTGATGTTGTTTTTGATGAGACACTTTTTCCTTTTGCCACATTCATCCTAATGCGGGAGCTTTACTTCGTGCTGAAATTGCACTTTTATCTGATTCCGATGCACCGCCTGATCATGAGGGAGAATTAACTGAACTTGATCATGTGCAAAAATCCACAGAAAATTCTGGTTCTGTTGCAATTTCTACTAATCCAAACTGTGATTTCATGTGTGAGGAAACAAACAAGGTAGGCGCGGAACACAATGCAGATTTGGCTAATGACACGCCATCCCAGGCGGATCCACACGCTCAGCCTGCTGCTGTCAGCGCGCGATCCCAGGATGATCGGCTCGTGGGCCTGGACTCACGTGGGTAGGTGGCCGACCGTGCAGCCAGGGTGGAGCCCACTGGTCCTGACGCATCGCCTCGCGCCACGTCTCCGCACGTTGAGCCACCCGCCAACCCATGTGTGGGAAGGGGCAAATCCCGTGTCGCCGCGTCACCGCGGGCCTCCTCAGCGGCTGACCATGAGCGCGTGTCTGGCCCCACAGTGGCCAGCCGTGGCTGCGCGCATGGGTTCCCAACTGGCCGGGCGCCAGATCCCGCCTCGGATCAGGAGCCGACAGATTTGCTCCCTGCCTTGGATAGAGAACCGGCTGGATCTTCTGTGGTCAATACAGATCTACCAGGATCGCGTGTACCACCATCCACAACAACTGCTCCTGTGTCTTCTACAATTTTTCTTCGGCAAACAAGGTCCTGGTCAGGTATTGTCAAAGAAAAACAGTACAATGATGGTACTATAAGGTATGACAAAACTAAACGTGCCTTTCTTACCACCACCGGAGAACCAATTCATTTGCATGATGCCCTTGCTAACAAGGATTGGAAGGAAGCTATGGATAATGAATATGATGCACTTATGAAAAATAAGACTTGGCACCTGGTAGCACCAAAACATGGAGACAATATTATTGATTGTAAATGGGTGTACAAGATAAAAAGAAAGTCTGATGGAAGCATAGACAGATATAAGGCTAGATTAGTTGCAAAAGGTTTTAAACAGAGGTTTGGAATTGACTATGAAGATACCTTTAGTCCCGTTGTTAAGTCTGCTACTATTCGACTTGTTTTGTCTATTGCTATTTCCAGAGGTTGGAGCTTAAGACAGCTAGATGTTCAGAACGCGTTTCTTCGTGGTGTTCTTGAGGAAGAAGTGTTCATGAGGCAACCACCAGGTTATGATGATCACATCATGCCACATTATGTTTGTAAATTGGACAAAGCATTATATGGTTTGAAACAGGCACCAAGAGCTTGGTATTTCAGATTGAGCATGCAATTGCAACACCTTGGGTTCATACCCTCCAAGGCAGATACCCCATTGTTCTTCTTTAACAAAGGCAATGTTACTATTTTTGTGCTTGTTTATGTTGATGATATAATTGTTGCTAGCTCGAGTTCAGAAGCCACTACATGTTTGCTTAAGGATTTGAAATTAGAGTTTGCCCTTAAAGATTTGGGTGATCTTCACTATTTTCTTGGAATAGAGGTACAGAAAATCAAAGATGGCATACTCCTCTCACAAGAGAAATACACAACTGATATTCTCAGAAGAGTTGGATTGGAGAAGTGCAAACCAGTCAGTACACTGATCTCTACCTCAGAAAGCCTCACAGTTGAAAGTGGAGAAGTTCTTGCACGAGAGGATGCAAAAAATTATATGAGTGTTGTAGGTGCCTTACAGTATTTAACTCTTACTCGCCCTCATATCTCCTATTCAGTGAACAAGGTATGCCAATACTTACATGCACCTAGAACTACTACTGGACTGCAACTAAGAGAATTTTAAGATATCTTAAATATTCAGAGGGCCTTGGATTGCAAATTACCAAGTCTTCCTCTCTGCTTGTAACCGCATATTCAGATGCAGACTGGGCAGGATGTGCTGGTGATAGAAGGTCTACATGTGGTTTTGCTGTATTTCTAGGAACAAATCTTGTGTCGTGGAGCGCAAGAAAACAGGCCACTGTTTCGAGATCGAGTACAAAGGCCAAATATAAAGCCTTGGAAAATGCTACGGCTGAAGTAATGTGGATACAGACACTACTCTATGAGCTTGGAATCAAGGCTCCTCAGGCTGCGAGATTATGGTGTGATAACATTGGTGCAACTTATCTCTCAGCCAATCCTGTTTTCCATGCACGAACAAAACACATTGAAGTTGATTTTCACTTCGTCAGAGAAAGAGTAGCTCGGAAGTTGCTTGAGATCAAGTTTATTCCTACATGAGATCAACTTGCGGATGGGTTTACAAAACCTCTCACTATGCGAGGATTGGAGAAGTTCATACAATCTCAACCTTGGTAAAGCTACATGAGGTTTAGATTGAGGGGGAGTGTTAGAATTACAACTGTATAAAGATAGGTCTCCTGTTTAACTCGTAGTCCTTCTCTATCTCTTCTTTCTCCCGTATCTCCTATAACAACTTTCTCTCTCGATCTCTTGATCAACAACTTGTACACCAAGGCTGTTGCCATATATATATCAATGCGGCCCGAGACAAAGGGTTCAACGCTTTCCAACCTATTTTACAGTACCAACTCCTGTGTCACATCTCGTACGGGTTGACAGGCCGGGTGCCATACTACTGTGTCTTCACGGCCGGCGCCAACGAACCGCGGCGGCTGAGCATGAAGGCCACACACATAGAGCAGCAGACCATCATGGCCGCTGACCAGGCAACCCTTGCAAGGATCCAAAGCTTCAAGAACCTTAAGCCGCCGGTGGTGCTTCGCACGCACCTGCACTGGCTGGAGCACATGGAGGCCGGGCTCACCGACCAGATGGTGGCGTTCGACACGGCGGTCGAGATGTTCCGCCAGCTTCCGCCTCCGCCCATGACCCGCAAGGGGCACTCGCAGCTGCTCGTCGCAGACGGGTCGCTCATGGCATCTGAGCCGGGCCACCTGTTCGTGGACCTTTGGGTTCTCGAGGGCTACGACGACGGTGCGGCTACCGAGGGGACGTGGGAGCGCCGGCACCGTGTCGACGTGCGGTGGCCCGTGGAGAGGCCGTTGCTCGTGGCGGGTGACGACGGCGGGGACGTTGTCTTGGGACATAACCCACGCGTGGTGGCCTACAACCTAAGGAGCAGGGGCAGGTCGTCGCACTAGTAGAAAAAGGACCTAATATGAGACACATTAGTGCCGGTTGGGTTTTGAGCCGGCACTAATGTGTCCATTAGTGCCGGTTCCAACAGCTAGCCGGCCGTTCTCATTAGTACCGGTTCATGGCGAACCTATAGTACCAGTTCGTGCCACGAACTGGTACTAAAGAGGGTGGTGGCAGGGTGTTGTCAGTCTGGGGCCCGTCCAACACCTTTAGTACCGGTTCGTGGCACGAACCGGTACTAAAGGTCGACATACATAAACCCTTCATCCCCCCGAGCCACTCTGTTCTTCCCCTTTCCCCTCACATCCTCTGTTCTTCCCCCTCTCTCCTCGAGCTCCTCACAAATTTTGCCCAAAATTTGTCAAGATTTGAAGGCCCCCATCCATTCAAATGATCACAAAGGTTAGCAACTTTGTCCTTTCAACTCTCATTGCTAGATTAGCTCTTGCAATGCTTTGTATAGTGATTAATTTGGGAGGAATAATTATATTTTCTAGTATTTGATTTATATGCAATTTGAGCACAAAAATAACACTTAGTTTGCATATGTAGGTGTCGTTTACTTAGTGCCTTCTAAATCTCCGTCGTAACCACCGTCAATCGCCCGCACCGTCCCGTCGCCGGCACCACCTTCTGGTGAGGCTCTTGTTCATGAATGTTTTACATTACCAAATTGATGTTTATGTGATTTGGATATATAGTTACTCGTATAATTATCTTACCCATACGTTGTTTGTTATACATAGTGCCATGGTTTTGATATCCGTCCCCGTCGGCCCTCGTCCTTGTTATGATTCGGATGTGGTATATTCTCTTTTAAAACTAGTTGTTGCATTTCGTGTTTATGACAAATTATGCCCATCAAGTTGACATAGATATTTTTATCTAGGAGGTATGTGAACCGGAAATTCCAACCGACCCTATTGTCGAGAGGTTAAATTTAGTTGAAAGAGAAAACGAGTATTTGAAAGAAAAATTGAAAAGAATTGAGGGGGAGAAGATGGAATTAGAGTTGCATGTTGCCGATGTCGTCGATGATCACAAGATCAAGATGGAGAAAATGAGGTTGAAGATTAGAAAGATTAGAAAATATGCCATTGATAGTGTGGCTTGGTATCATTATGCTGTTGGATCAATTGTTACCTTAATTGCGATCTTCATCGCATTTGTTGTTGCATTTAAATTCTTTAGCTAGAGAGTTATTTGTATGTTGCATTTAATTAAGTGTTGTATATGAACTTTATGTATGAACTTGTATTAATTTGGTCTATTCGGTGTTGTGTAATGAAGATGAGCCGACAATGGATGTATGATGACAGATGCTCTCCCGAGTTCATTAATGGCGTGCATACTTTTCTGCTTGCCGCTGAGGCAAACAAGCGGGCGGATGGTTTTATGCCTTGTCCATGTGCTGGCTGTAAGAATGGTCACAGTTACTCTACGTCACGAACCATTCACGTCCACCTATTTGAGTCCGGTTTCATGCCCCACTATAATGTTTGGACCAAGCATGGAGAAATAGGGGTTATGATGGAAGACAATAAAGAAGAAGAGGATGACGACGGCTATCCTGGCCATGGGTTCCCTGAATACGATGATACAACAATGGGGGAAGAAGCTGAGCCGGCAATGCAGAAAGAAGCTGAAGAAGAGGCATCAGATGAGCCCGCTGATGATCTAGGTCGGGCCATTGCCGATGCAAAGAGAAACTGCGCAAGTGATCTGGAGAGGACGAAGTTGCAGCGCATGTTAGAGGATCATAAGAAATTGTTGTACCCGAAATGCGAAGCTGACAAAAAAAGTTGGGCACCACACTTGAATTGCTGCAATGGAAGGCAGAGAATGGTGTATCTGACAAGGGATTTGGAAAGTTGCTGGTAATGATAAAGAATATGCTTCCAAAGGACAACGAATTGCCCAAGAGTACGTATGAAGCAAAGAAGGCTGTCTGCCCTCTAGGGTTAGAGGTGCAAATGATACATGCATGCCCTAATGACTGCATCCTCTACCGCGGTGAGTACAAGGATTTGAATGCTTGCCCGGTATGCGGTGCATTGCGTTATAAGATCAGTCGTGATGACCCTGGTGATGTCGAGGGTGAGCGCCCCAGGAAGAAGATTCCTGCCAAGGTGATGTGGTATGCTCCTATAATACCACAGTTGAAACGTTTGTTCCAAAACAAAGAGCATGCGAAGGCGATGCGGTGGCAGCAGAAGACCGTAAAAAAGACGGAAAGTTGAGAGTACCCGCTGACGGTTCGCAGTGGAGAAAAATCGAGAGAAAGTACTGGGAGGAGTTTGCAGGTGACCCAAGGAACGTATGGTTTGGTCTAAGCGCAGATGGCATTAATCCTTTTGGGGAGCAGAGCAGCAACCATAGCACGTGGCCTGTGACTCTATGTTTGTATAACCTTCCTCCTTGGTTATGCATGAAGCGGAAGTTCATTATGATGCCAGTGCTCATCCAAGACCCTAAGCAACCCGGCAACGACATTGATGTGTACCTAAGACCATTAGTTGAAGAACTCTTACAACTCTGGAATGGAACAGGTGTACGTGCGTGGGATGAGCACATGGGGGAAGAATTTGACCTAAAGGCGTTGCTGTTTGTGACCATCAATGATTGGCCTGCTCTCAGTAACCTTTCAGGACAGACAAACAAGGGATACCGCGGATGCACGCACTGTTTGGATGATACCAACAGTATATATTTGAATAGTTGTAAGAACAATGTGTACCTGAGACATCGTCGATTTCTTCCGAGCAGGCATCCCGTAAGAAAGAAAGGCAAGCATTTCAAAGGTGAGGCGGATCACCGCATGAAGCCTCGCCACCGTACTGGTGCTGATGTACATGATATGGTCAAGGATTTGAAGGTAATCTTTGGAAAGGGTCCTGGCGGATAACCTGTTCTGAAGGACGCTGACGGACACGCACCCATGTGGAAGAAGAAATCTATATTTTGGGACCTTCCATATTGGAAAGACCTAGAGGTCCGCTCCGCAATCGACGTGATGCACGTGACAAAGAATCTTTGCATGACCCTGCTTGGCTTTTTGGGCGTGTATGGGAAGACAAAAGATACACCAGAGGCACGGGAGGACCAGCAATGTATGCACAGAAAAGACGACATACATCAGGGTCAGGCCAGCTACGCTCTTACCAAAGAAGAGAAGGAAATCTTCTTCGAATGCCTGCTCAACATGAAGGTACCGTCTGGCTTCTCGTCGAATATAAAGGGAATAATAAATATGGCAGAGAAAAAGTTTCAGAACCTAAAGTCTCATGACTGCCATGTGATTATGCCGCAACTCCTTCCGGTTGCATTGAGGGGGCTTCTACCGGAAAATGTTCGATTGGCCATTGTGAAGCTATGTGCATTCCTCAATGCAATCTCTCAAAAGGTAATCAATCCAGAAATCATACCAAGGTTACAGAATGATTTGGTGCAATGTCTTGTCAGTTTCGAGTTGGTGTTCCCACCATCCTTCTTCAACATCATGACGCACGTCCTAGTTCACCTTTGCGAAGAGATTAACATTTTCGGTCCTGTATTTCTACACAATATGTTCCCCTTTGAAAGGTTCATGGGAGTCTTGAAGAAATATGTTCATAGCCGTGCTAGGCCAGAAGGAAGCATCTCGAAGGGCCATGAAAATGAGGAGGTCATTGAGTTTGGTATTGACTTTATTCCTGACCTTAAGCCGATTGGTGTTCCTGAATCGCGGCATAAGGGCAGACTGGAAGGAAAAGGCACGCTAGGAGGGCATCAAATAATATGTATGGACGGGCATTCTCTCACTGAAGCACACTACACAGTTCTACAGAATTCCGCCTTGGTGGCTCCGTATATGGAGGAACACAAGAATTTTCTACAGTCCAAACACCCAGAGAAGTCTGACGACTGGATTACACGCGAACAAACAAGGACTTTCGCCGGTTGGTTGCAGAAACGTGCCCTGAATGATGGCGATATTCAAAATGACCTGTACTCGCTGTCCCAGTTACCATCTTCGAATATAATGACTTTCAAAGGGTACCAGATAAATGGGAATACATTTTACACGATCGCCCAAGATAAGAAGAGCACCAACCAAAATAGTGGTGTCCGCTTTGATGCAACAACCAACACGGAAAAGGAAACATATTATGGTTACATAAAGGACATATGGGAACTTAACTATGGATCAGGTGATTTGAAGGTCCCTTTGTTTCGGTGCAAATGGGTCAATACCGGCAGAGAGAGAGAAGAGGAATTGTTCGACATCATACGCAGCCCTCACAGGCTAGATGATCTGAATGAAGCAGATGACGGCTCCCAATATCTTAACAATACCGGAGAGGGTGATGAAAAGATATTCGATCTCGACGACCGGGCTGATGAAGTCATGAACTATGATTATGATTATGACACAGACAATGTTTGTGATGACACAGACAATGCTGATCTTCAAATAACAAACACTACCGGCGAGGTATATTTATATAAGCATGCATCATGGTGATCATCACATGTTTTTTATTGAAGATATATTAACGAATCGATCTTTCTTCTTTCAGCCCTCCGGATCGAGAAAATCTGCTTCTACAGACAGCAAGACAAAGCGAGGCCCGGGAAGATTGTTGAAGGATGGTGTAAAGTACCACATCGAATCCATCAAACCTAGTGGCGACCCCTCACGCCTAAGAACATTGCGAACAAGTGGACTCGTCAGTGCGGAGCTCTTGTGAAGGACAAACTCCCGATCTCCATTCAAGAATGGAAAGAGCCAAAGACTAAACGTCCAGGTGTTACTTAGGTCGATGGCAGAGCCAAAGAAGACCTGGTGAAATCTCTGATGGAACATTTCACCCTACCAGATCATTTCATTAAAGCAGATGCGGACAAAGTCAAGGCCGCTGCTCTTAAGAAGATGGCAATTGCATTCAACACCCACAAGAAAACTGTATGGGACAACTACCTCGCTAATGAAAGGAAAACTCCAGATTTCAAGGGAACACTGGAGAAGCAAAGAGAACATTGGGACGATTTCGTGACCTTCAAGGATTCAGAAATATCTAAGGAACGGTCGATGAAAAACAAGGCAAATGTCGCAAGAAAGACGCAGTTCCATAGGCTGGGTCCAGGTGGCTACGCGGTGGCATTACCTAAGTGGGATAAGTCTGAGCAAGAGATGGAGGATGCAGGGGTCACTCCGGTTACCCGACACTGGCCCCCCAGGTGCAGAACTTGGTTCTATGCACATGAGGGGGGGGGGGGCGGGGCGTTGGACCCAAAGACAGGCCTGGTTTCGAAGAAGGCAAGTCTAAAAGGAGCCAAACAAAAGATAATTGATGCAATAGAAGAAGCTCGAGCGGGGGTGTTCACGCCCAACAGAGAGAACGACGAGCTTACGCGCGCCCTGGGAAATCCTGAACACCCGGGAAGAACACGAGGCATGGGTGTTATTCCCTAGTATGAGGGCTTTTCGGACTGGAATGAGGACTACAGGTCCTGTGCAAGAAAGAAGATGGAGGAGGAGGAGAAGAGGAAGCTGGGGGAGGAGCAGAGGAAGCAGGACGCAGAACGTCTTCAAGGCCTAGAAGCAAGGCACGCGGACCTGGCACTCAAATTCCAGCAGCAGCAGCAGCAGATCGACTCACTTAGCCAGGAAAGGGGGTCTCAGCAGCGGCAGCAGCAAGCGGATGATCGTCCAGCATTGGATAGCACCGTCCCATCCATGCCGAGAAGCAGCGTTGGTTCTGCCCCGGGCGACACACTGCTGGATACATACCCTGTGGATGACATCATAGAGAACACTAACTGTGAGCTACACTCCAAAATGAAGAACATATCCATGAAGGTGGCGGATGGCGTTGCTTTTCCAGTTACCCCCGAAGCAACCTACCATTGCATCCCGATTCCAGAGGGCTATGCTCGTGTCATGGTTGATGAAGTGGTGGACCCATATTCGGGGCTAACGCTTGACATTCCTAGAGGTGAAGACGAGCACACACTTGGAGAGGCCATACATCGTATCATCCTATGGAGAAAGGATTGCATAATCTTTCGAAGTCCACCGACACCGCGTCGTCTGCCGACTCCTCGAAGTCCGCCACCGAGTCAGCAGACTCCCGCTCCTCCAAGTCCACGAACGCATGAGACAACTCCTCCTCGAAGTCCGCCAACTCCTCCAAGTCCCCGAATGCGTGAGCTGACTCCTCTGGTTTCAAGCCCGGCACAACGTCATGCCACTTCTCTGGTTGCAAGTCCGGCACCATGTCAGGCCACACCTCCTGCTTCAAGTCCGGCACATCGTCAGGCCACTTCTCCTGGTCCAACTCCACGTCAGCCGTCTCCGCCGTCTCAGCAATCGCAGAAGAGACATCCCGCAGCTTTGGTGCGTAGCGGTACGAGTCGAGGTAGTTCAGGAAGTACAGGCGAAGGCAAGCGATATAAATATGGTCCAAGCCTCGCTCCTCTTCCTCGGAGGCCTTACGACATGACTAAGGAGCAAAACACAGCCATAGTTCAAGCCCAAGTGGACGCCCATTTTGGACCGAAACCAGCACCGCCGCCAAAGGAGAAAGTGCCTGAGAAAGTAATTGACCACTTCATTCGTATGGCTAGAGAACCAGCTCCCAAGCCTGTTGACTCGGACTATGAGCGCCAAATCAGGAAGGCACATCGAGCATGACTACGGAAGGAAGCGAGCTCAAGCTCAAGCCAACAAGCAACTGGCAAAAAATGTGGGAAAACTGTTCCCCGGTTGGGAGAACAGGCGGCGCAAGCGATCCCCCCGCTTGTTGTGCCAACAACACATGAGAGGAGTAGTACGCATGCCAAATATTATTGTGGGCAAACCGTTAGCGTTCCCCAGCATGGCGATGTGGTAATAACAGAGGATCATATAATGCAGGCTCAAATGCTCAATATCTCTGTTGGACAACTCCTCGAAATCGAGCCCATGCCTACGCTTAAAGAATCGGAAATAGCATGGCAATATGTCCGGGGAAAACCTTTGGTCCATCCAGACAAGGTCAAGGACCTCCCAATGAGAATGTATCAATTGCATCAATGGTACATGAACGTTACCAAGATTTCCAATCGAGAGTCCCTGATGGTGAATGTCAAGCATGAGCATTATTACCATGAGAAAGCTCTGGCCATTGAGTATCCAGAACTATTTCAGTTATTTAATCAAGACGCACTCGACAAGTCTATCGTCAGTTGCTATTGTCTGTAAGTGATTTCTTTCTGTAATTTAAGTCTCAAGCTAGTTATATAGTGATAATTTTGATCAATCATTATATGTAATTATCCTCAGTATATTCTTTTTCTGTGGTATTATATGCAGGATGAAGATGTATGAAATGAAAAAAGCTGGACGCTATGGCGTTGGGTTCATTGACCCAAATACCATTAATCAGGACATATGGGAGATTGGACATTGTAAAGCTGCTGTAGAGGAAATCATGCTAGAGTTCTTGAAGCGCCTCAATACCTTCGAAGATATACTACTTCCTTACAACTTCCCGTGAGTCACACTGTCTTGTACTACAAATTCTGTTTTTGCTTACTAGCTAGCTAGATGTTAATAATTAAGTGTATACGGTTTACGGTAGTTGATTAATTTTATGCACATGCCCGCTTAATTAAGACATGCAAACGTGTGCGTATGCAGTTGACATTGGGTCTTGATAGACATTAAAGTTGAGGAAGGAAAAGTTGAATTACTGAACTCACTAACTAAAGAAGATAAAGACTACACCATCGTGAAGGGGATAGTCAACAGGTAATTTCAATCATTATTAACTATTAGTTCTTGATATGAACTATTTAATAACCCCTTTATTAATGTTCTTTGCCGGTGGGCAGGGCATGGGCAAAGTTCATCGCGGTGACTCCAGGAGAATGGCCAAAAAAATTGTTTTGGCATCGACCGAAGGTAAGTAATTAAGTAGTACTAGCTAGCTACCATCTCTTTAATTCTTGTTTCAATATCATTAATTAATTATTATGCTTGATTAATCATTATCTGAGTCAATTCCATTCTCGTAAAGGCCCTGAGGTAGGCGAAAGGGAATAATCTGTGTGCATACTACGTTTGCGAGAATATTCGCATGATGACGTGCGAAAGGAGCAGATCTGATAGACAGGACTGGGTACATTTTTGTCAGAACACTATTCACACCATTATCGATATCTAGTCACACAACTAACACACATGCATATTGATCTCCTTCTTAACAGTTCAGATCGGCGCGGGATAAGCTCCTACCATTGGACCGCATACAAACACTTCAAGAGGAAATAGCCGGATTTTTGCTCGACCAGGTCATAAATCCGAATGGAGAATACTATTACCCGCTACCGCCCCCATGAACCACTTGTCGTCGTGCTCCGAAGGCACCAAGGCAACATGTAGTAGAAATTGTATATGTATATACATGTGTATATGTGTGAATAGTTAATGGTATTAGCTGTGAGACATTCGATGATTATATATATATATATACCAACATGCGCTTGCGGTTCAAGCCATTGGAGAATTGTTTCGAGATAGAAGAAACAGAGGAGAAGAACACATGCCTGTTTGTTTTTAGGGGCATTTTTTTGGATTTGTTTTACTTTACCCATAGACAATATTATATTATATATCTTGTGGTAAAAATAAGGGACTGTTATGAACTGTTTGTCAGAGTTGCTGTGTCACTGAGAGTAATCTGCTTTGTAATTTTCCAAAATCTAAACTTCTCCTAGTGTCATTGTCACCGAGTGTACACGAAGGATACTGGAGATAAAAGGGAAGGGTGACCCACCCCCGTTGGAATGGGGGGGGGGGGGGGGGCGAGAGGATTAGAAGGAAATTTTCGTAACTGTTTCGTAACAATTTTTGTGGGTCCAGCATTATTGGTACACGAAGTGTTATCTTTTATCCCTTTCATTTTTATTTGCTCTGCATATTTTTTTACGGTGGATTTGCTTTGCATATTAACTTTATGTGAAGTCAAAATTTACAAATTTTTATAAAGTTTGTAAAAAAATATATTAATATATACACCACCAAATCAATACCATTAGATTTATCATTGAACATGGACTAGTTTGGATGGCATCCTGGAGTACGTGCCTGGAAATATTCGGTGCCTGGCCTAGGCCCGTGCCTCTGACGAAATCGCAACCGTGCCTCTCGCGAAAGCAAAACCCTGACTCTCGCGAAAAAAATAGAAAACACGTTTTTTTCCGCTTCCGAAGAGGCACGGCCGTGACTCTCGCGAAAGCACAACCGTGCCTCTCGTGGAAGCAAAACCGTGCCTCTCGTGAAAGAAAAAAAAAATAGAAAACGTGTTTTTTTTGTTTCCAAGAGGCACGGCCATGACTCTCACGAAAGCACAACCGTGCCTCTCGCGGAAGCAAAACCGTGCCTCTCACGAAAGAAAAAAACAGAAAACACGTTTTTTTTGTTTCCAAGAGGGACAACCATGACTCTCGCGAAAGCACAACCGTGCCTCTCGCGAAAGCAAAACCATGCCTCTCATGAAAGAAAAAAAAACAGAAAATGCATTTTTCTTTTTGTTTCCAAGAGGCACGGCCGTGCCTCTCGCGAAAGCACAACCGTGCCTCTCACAGAAACAAAACCGTGACTCTCGTGAAAGGAAAAAAAAAGAAAACATGTTTTTTTAAAAAATTTGGTCAAAAAGCTAGGTAAGACCGGTGAAAAACCAAAACATCGAAAAAACCCAAAAAAAAACCATTTAAAAAGCCGAAAACGCGTGCGAAAAAATTAAAAAAAACAAAATCCGAAGCGAGCGTCCAGAGTGCGACACGTGGCGAATCGCTGAGAGCGCGCCAAGTGGCGCTAATCGTTGTGAGGCTTCCGAAGGAGCGCTCGTTAATTAGTTGCTCTCAGATGTCCAGGCAAATGAAACAAGATGCCTGGTCCAGGCTAAGCCCACTGTCTGGGCTAAACATCTTGTTTTTCTTTTGTATTTTTTAACTTCACCAGGCTAATCACATCTTTGGGCCAGCCATGCCAGGCACTTGTTTTCTCTTCGTGGACACCAACAAAACAGCCACCAGGCAGACTCCAGGGACCTGTCCAGGCCAGGCATGTGGTGGCATGGATGCCAACCAAACACGCTCTATATTTTCACGTCATAGAGATTTTATTGTAAATGTTCATATTGTTTTGTATAAACTTGGTCAAACTTTATAATATTTGATTTCAGTCAACAATAATATGCGGAGTAAATAAAAACGGAGTGAGTACCACTTTATAACTACACTATATTTTACAACGGTTTTGAGACTGAAAAACAATTGTTTTTAATTCAACACTATGAGCCATCCAATTCAAACACCGAGATCCGTATCAACACTAGGGGACTTAAACAACTCGAAACCCTATGTTCCAAAATCAAACGTTGCACTTAGATAAAAATAATTAGATCTTAAATTTTGTGTCTATTGAAACTTACAGTTTTCAACGTCACATTATGACTTATACTGTGGCTAACACCAAATTTCTAGATGTGCTTATGCCTACCTATCCTCTCTATCGGAAGGTTTTCACGTACATAGTGGTTGGAGACTTCAATCTTATTGTTGATGGGGCAGACAAGAACAATGATCTCATCAATCGACGCATGATCAGTAAGTTTCGGAGAATGATTAATGACATGGAGTTAAAGGAATCTCCGTTGGTGGGGCGTCGTTACATGTGGAGTAATGAATGTCGTGCGCCGACTTTGGAGAAGATGGACAAGTGGTTCACTTCCATTGAATGGGACGTGGATCACCCTGATCATCTACTGTAGGCATTATCCACTTCTTTGTCGACCACTGCCCACTGCTAATGTCCACTAATGTCAATTTCAGCTGCAAATCCCACTTCCATTGCACCATGCTCCCTTCATGGATTTGTTTTGCCATCTCAGTTCCACTGCTAAAGAACTGACAAAATGGAGCCAACGCACTATCGGGAACACCGGGAGTAGTTGTTGATGACAAATGAGGTTATCAGATTGCTTGATGCCGTGATGGACTGTCGCGCCCTCTCTGATGCCGGGTTTTGGTTGTGTGGTCAATTCGAGAAGGAAGTTCTGGGGCTCGCATCTCTGCAACGTAGTATCACTTGTCAAAAGTCTCGAATTCAGGTTTTGAGGGATGGGGATGCAAACACATGATTATTCCAATCCTTTTCGAGTGCCAGGCACATGAGGAATCATATGTTCAAGTTGCGATATGGGACACGAAGGCGAGGTCTCAGGATGGCTTTCGAGCACTTTGTTGGGCTATCCCATTCCTAGGGATCATTGCCTTCACTTGCCGGCGCTGGATCTCCTTCTAGTGGACATGGCGGTGATGGAGGCGAGTTTCTTCAAGCAGGATGTGTAGGCTATCAAAGAGATGCCACCGAACAATGCATCTGAATCGGATGGGGTTTCCTTTCATTTCTACCAAGCATGCCAGACTATTGTTAAGGAGATTGTAATGTGTGTGGTTCACGCTTCGGACAATGGAGATGGGAGAGGCCTGCATCTCCTTAATGAAGCATATATCCTACTTACTTTATTGATAGTAAAAAATATTGAAAGGTTACCAACATGATAGATATTAAATGTTCTCAAACTTGAATATTCATGAGAAAAACACAAACACTTGATTGTTTTTTCTGCTCACTTTAAGCGTTTGGTCCATGATCCACGTGGTTATATGCTCATCAGTTTGATTATTATTTTTTAAAAATCTAGAAATTACCATGTATCATACCATAACCTAAGGATTTTGACTTGATCCAACTATCATTATGTACTAAAATAACAATACATAGAAAAAAATAAAGAGACACACTAGCCAGAAAAAGGGGGCGAAATAAATCCTGTAGTTGCTTTGGTAAACCATCATTTATTGGTGTATCGTAACAATTAGATATACACAAATTTGAATATTACTAAGGAAAACATAAACGCTGGTATTTTTATTCTGTTTATTTTTAACTTTAAATTCATGGTCCACATGGTTATATGCTCATCAGTTATCACATCGATTATTATAGAAAAAGCTAGAAATTAACAAGTAAACATACCACAATGAGGAATTATGCTTAGATCTACCGGAGATTAATACATAGAAAATAAAGAGATACACTAGCCAGAAAAGGGGTGAAATGATCCGGTCATTGATCTGGCTTGTCTATTATATATTTAAAAACAGAGTGAATTAATAAAAACATACACTAAAAAATGAGGCAAACCAATTCATTGCCAAAAAATCAAGGAGGAACGGGTTTCGGTGGTATTTTTTTAATTTGCCAATGTTAGCAAAGCAAGCATATCGTCTAATTGATAAGCCAGAATCTTTATGTGCCTATGTTTTGGGAGCTAAAATTTCCCTGATGATGATTTGTTAAACACAAGTTTAAAAAAAGGGATATTTCTTTACTTGGAAAAGTATCATGGCAGGGGTCAATTCTCATAAACATGGTCACAACTGAAGAGTTGGGTATGGGCAGATGAATGATATTTGGGAAGACGCATGAATCCCAAATGGTGCTAATAGGAAAGTCATTACTCAGGGAGATATTCTGTCAAAGGTTGGTGATCTTATTGACCCAACTAATAATAAATCGGATGAAGATCTGGCCAGATAGATAATGTGGCCAATTGATGCAGTTCTTGCGATCCCTCTTCCAATGCATGAAATGTCAGATTTTATTGCTTGGGATTTTACAAAAAAATGGGAATTCTCTGCCAGATCAACTTATTTTGTGGAAATGGATCACCAGCATGGGAGGAAATTTCGTAGGACTCATGGTACGAGGCAAGTCAAAGACAACCCTATTTGGAGTAAGATTTGAAAGTTCCCATGCCCGGCCAAAGTAATTTTTTATTTAGCATATGTTGCATGGTACTCTTCCACATCGTGTTATGCTAGCTAATAGACACATCAAAGTTTGCCTCAGTGTCCTTCTTTTTCTAATCTAATAGAAGATTCCAAACATTTAATTTTTGTATGCCAAAAAGCTAAACAGGTTTGGAGGATGTTAGAGTTGGTTGATATTACTAAAAGGGCTTCTGAAGTTTATCGTACCTATGAGGCTGTAGTTGAGTTTTTACTTCTGCTTCCTGATCAGGAGTTATCTATTTTGGGTACCCAAAATGTGTGTGAGTATAAAACTCAAGATGCCTATCAGATTAATATGGGGTGTCGACCTCTTATGGCTAACTATGTCTTTGCTTCCTCTCTAAATGCTACAATGAAAAGAGGGGGCTAGAGTAGACCAGCAATGCATTTTTTTAATATTGATGCTTCCTTCGACCAAGAGCTTCTTACGCGTATGACTGGTGCGGTTCTAAGAGATAATAAAGGTACTTTTACTGCTAGGGGAATATGAAAATTGGTTGGTGTACGGATGTTCTCACAGCTGAGGTGTTGGCACTAAGATTTAGATTATCCCTCGCGCAAAGGGTTGGATGCAGTCGCCATGCTATCAATTCGAATAACTTGGAGGTCATTGAAATCATGACGAATGGAGGGCATTATGCGGGAACGGTGACAACTGCTTTTTATGACTGTTATTATATGACTTGTGATTTTCATACTGCTAGCTTTGAACATTGTAATAGGGAAACAAATATGGTTGCTCATGAGCTTGCGAGGGTAGCTAGGTTTTCTACAACTTATGATTGGCCTGAGGAGCCTCTGAATTATATTGTAACCCTCCTCCTAGATGATGTAACTGCTATTTCAATATATAAAACTCTTTTAAAAAAAGTATATTACACGAATTAGATATACGCATATTTGAATGTTAATGAGGAAAGACACAAACACTTGATTGTCTATTCTTTTTACATTAAGTATCTGGTCCACGTGGTTGTATGCTCAGCACACAGACTATTCTTTAAAACTAAGCTAGAAATTATCATGTAAATGTACCATAACATAGGAATTTCTGACGTTATCCTCCTATTATACACTAACTAAAGAAAGAAATATATAGAAATAAAGTGGTACACAAGCCAGAAAAGGGGGGAAAATGGTCATTGGTATGGTAAACCATCACTTTATTAGTATATCACAACTATTAGATATACATAAATGTACCTAAAACTAAACATTAGATCAACATATATATGCCTAATCAGACCACAACAGTTAGATCTTCATAATTATACACAACAGATCTATGTGAAACATACACACACATATCCCATATGTTAGATCTACATATGACCGCACATAAACATATCGCATATAGTTAGTGTTTAATAATTGCACTGCCCGTAGATCTTTATAGCTATAGCTACATAAATCAAAATCGCTAGATCATCATACTAACACTTTGTCAAATCTCATACATTTTTTTGAAGTGCACATGTTAATTATTGTTGAACCATAAACACCAAGCACATGTTATACATGATTTTAACATGTTAGTCTTCACCACATGTTATACATGATTTTAACATGTTAGTCTTCACCACATGCAAAAATGCCAATCTAATACAATGGATAGACACGCTGACTCGAACCCTATGACAAGATTACTTTGAATACAAAATACATCTTACTGTCTTGCTCGGCATCCGGAGCTTGGCTAGGATGAAGTGGCTTGTAGGCCATTGGCCTGCTCGTTGGAGGTTGGTGTGACGGATGTAGTTGTATTGCTTCGGGTGAAAGCCTAGCCCTAACGTCGGTCAGGACCGATGGCGGCGGCAGCCTCGGACGTCATTCCCTCCTTTGAGGCGTTGTCGTGGAGCACCAACCTCTTGTCGCCCATTTCCATGGATCTCTGGGTGAAAACTTAGCTATGCCCTCGGCCGAAGTGGGCGACGACGGCGTCTTCATTGCTCCCTCCTTGGAGGCATTGCCTTTGGAAACTCGACACTTCGTACGTCGGCTCGGTTCTTTGCTGCGTTGGTTTGTCTCATTGGAGGTGGGGTTGGTGGAAGTCGAGGCGGCGGCTTTGAGTTTGCTGCTTGGGTGTCAGGGTGGCGGCCCCGGGCTACGGTGCGGCGGTGGCCCTACGAGTTGCTGCTATGGCTTTGCTCCGTGCTGGTGGCTTTCCGATGCTTCGCGGGTGGCCCGGTCTGTCATGATTGTTGGCGTTTTTGCATGGTTGTCCCTTTATCGATCATGTGCTTAGGGTTTTTGCACGGTTGTCCCTTAATCAATCATGTGATCAGTTTTTTTCGCACGGGTACCCCTAAATCAATTGTGTGGTAGGTGTGTGTCTGTATTGGGTTTTTGCCCAGTTATCTTTGATTAACCGAGCAATTCTCTTTTTCTTAATGAAATGCTGGAAACCCCTACCCCCTCGAGGGTTCTAAAAAATGACTTGTTTTCTTAAAAGAAAGCTTGACTTGCTTTTTTTAGGGCAAAAACTTGACTTGTGTTCCGAGTGACCCGAGCATGGACAGGTTTAGTAGGGCCCACATTGCACATTCGGCTTGTTTGTGGCAGTCTGTTCTATGGTAATAGTCCTAGTAGTTTTTGTTTCTTCCAATCGACGCGGCCTGGCCCATCAAGAGAGGAGATCGAGACTGGAGGAGCTTCGGCCGTGTCCGTGTCTGACGAACTGTACACTAAGCAATCCTTGTCGAGCCCGTGAACCATGGTAGTGTAATATACGTACCTCCCACCTGACCTCCACATCGACGAGGGTGGTGGATCGACCATCAATGGAGCAGCCTGGGAAGAAGACGGGTCTTCGTATCGATGCGCACCTCGACGAGGGACTGGTCGCGAAGGTCCTCGCCCGGCTGCCGGCCAGGTGCGTGATGACCCACAAGTATAGGGGATCTATCGTAGTCCTTTCGATAAGTAAGAGCGTCGAACCCAACGAGGAGCAGAAGGAAATGACAAGCGGTTTTCAGTAAGGTATTCTCTGCAAGCACTGAAATTGTAGGTAACAGATAGTTTTGTGATAAGATAATTTGTAACGGGTAATAAGCAATGAAAGTAAATATGGTGCAGCAAGGTGGCCCAATACTTTTTGTAGCAAAGGACAAGCCTGGACAATTTCTTATAATGATAAAAGCGCTCCCGAGGACACATGGGAATTATCTTCAAGCTAGTTTCATCACGCTCATATGATTCGCGTTCGGTACTTTGATAATTTGATATGTGGGTGGACCAGTGCTTGGGTACTGCCCTTACTTGGACAAGCATCCCACTTATGATTAACCCCTATTGTAAGCATCTGCAACTACAAAAGAAGTATTAAGGTAAACCTAACCATAGCATGAAACATATGGATCCAAATCAGCCCCTTACGAAGCAACGCATAAACTAGGGTTTAAGCTTCTGTCACTCTACCATCATCTACTTATTAATTCCCAATGCCTTCCTCTAGGCCCAAATAATGGTGAAGTGTCATGTAGTAAACGTTCACATAACACTACTAGAGGAGAGACAACATACATCTCATCAAAATATCGAACGAATACCAAATTCACATGACTACTAATAGCAAGACTTCACCCATGTCCTCAGGAACAAACGGAACTACTCACAAAGCATATTCATGTTCATAATTAGAGGGGTATTAATATTCATAAAGGATATGAACATATGATCTTCCACCAAGTAAACCAATTAGCATCAACTACAAGGAGTAATCAACACTACTAGCAACCCACAGGTACCAATTTGTGGTTTTGATACAAGATTGGATACAAGAGATGAACTAGGGTTTGGAGAGGAGATGGTGCTGGTGAAGATGTTGATGGAGATTGACCCCCTCCCGATGAGAGGATCGTTGGTGACGATGATGGTGATGATTTCCCCCTCTCGGAGGGAAGTTTCCCCGGCAGAACAGCTCTGCCGGAGCCCTAGATTGGTTCCGCCAAGGTTCCGCCTCGTGGCGGCGGAGTTTCATCCCGCGAGCTTCCTTATGATTTTTCCAGGACGAAAGACCTCATATAGAAGAAGATGGGCACCGGAGGGCCACGAGGGGGCCCAGGAGACAGGGGGGCGCGCCCAGTAGGGGGGGCTCCCCCACCCTCCTGGCCAGGGTGTGGGCCCCCTCAGGTACTTTCTTTGCTCATAAATTCTTATTAAATCCAAAATTGACTTTCGTGGAGTTGCGGGACTTTGGAGCTGTGCAGAATAGGTTTCCAATATTTGCTCCTTTTCCAGCCAGAATCCCAGCTGCCGACATTCCCCCTCTTCATGGTAAACCTTGTAAAATAAGTGAGAATAGCCATAAGTATTGTGACATAATGTGTAATAACATCCCATAATGCAATAAATATTAATATAAAAGCATGATGCAAAATAGATGTATCAACTCCCCCAAGCTTAGACCTTGCTTATCCTCTAGCGGAAGCCGAAATCGAAAAATATGTCCACATGTTTAGAGATAAAGGTGTCGATAAAAATAAAATACGGACATGAGGGCATCATGATCATTCTCATAACAACAACATATATAGATTTTGTCATATGATTTCTTATGCTCAAGTAACAATCTATTCACAATGTCAAATATGGAACATAAACTTCATTGGGAACTAAAAAACTATAATCTCAGTCACTGAAGCAATTGCAATTTACCATAACGTCAGAAAGAGTCAAGAATAGAGCTTTTCAACAAGTCCACATACTCAACTATCATATAGTCTTCTACAATTGCTAACACTCACGCAATACTTGTGGTTATGGAGTTTTAATCGGACACTAAGAAAGATAGGGGCTTATAATGTTGCCTCCCAACGTTTTACCTCAAGGGTAATGTTAACAGTAATAGTTCATGCTAATGAACATCCAATTGGATATATGTATCAGGATCTTTCCAACACGAGGTGCTTGCCAAATGATAAAATGAAAAAGGGAAAGGTGAAGATCACCTTGGCTCTTGCATAAAGTAAAAGACATAAAGTAAAAGATAGGCCCTTCGCAGAGGGAAGCAGAGGTTGTCATGCGCTTTTAGGGTTGGATACACAAAATCTTAATACGAAAGAACGTCAATTTATATTGCCACTTGTATATGGACCTTTCTTATGCAGTCCGTCGCTTTTATTGCTTCCATGACAAGATCATATAAAGCTTATTTTCTCCGCACTAATAAGTCATGCATATTTAGAGAGCAATTTTTATTGTCTGCACCGATGACAACTTACTTGAAGGATCTTACTCAATCCATAGGTAGATATGGTGGACTCTCATGGCAAAACTGGGTTTAAGGATATTTGGAAGCACAAGTAGTATCTCTACTTGGTGCTAGGAATTTGGCTAGCATGAGGGGGAAAGGCAAGCTCAACATGTTAAGAAGATCCATGACAATATACTTTAACTGAGATGCGAGAAAACATAAACCAGTACGTTGTCTTCCTTGTCCAACGTGAACTCTTTAGCATGTCATACTTTAATGAGTGCTCACAATCATAAAAGATGTCCAAGATAGTGTATTTATATGTGAAAACCTCTCTTGCCTTATTACTTCCTATTAATTGCAACGATGACCAAAACTATGCTTGTCAACTCTCAACAACTTTTAAGCCTCATACTTTCTATGTGTGAAGTCATCACTATCGACAAGATCAATATGAACTATTTTATTCTTTTTATATTCTTTCTATTTTTGCCAAGATCATAGCAAGATAGCAAAGCCCTTTTGACTCAACACTAATCTTTATTATAGATAACTCACAGACTCGATTACATAGAGATCACAATGCAAAACTCAAAGCTAATTCATATCAAAACTTCAATCTACTAGATCAAGATATTACTAAAGGATCGAACTAAGTAAAATGGTAAAGATAGGAGTGTGATGGTGATACGATACCGGGGCACCTCCCCCAAGCTTGGCAGTTGCCAAGGGCAGTGCCCATACTCATGTGATTATGTCTTCGGTGGTGGTGAGGTAGGAGTTGTCGATGATGTAGGCTTGTTTCTCAGCTTTCGCTTGAGAATAGAATTTTGCTCCCTTAAATAATCGATCTCCCAGTCAAGGCTTAATATTTTATTGCACAATTCCTCTTTGTTTTCCTACAAGAGACAAAAAGGGATAAACTCGATCTTGGGCTTCTTTGCTCTATCAGGAAGGCTTGACTTTTTAAACTCCACATGCATATCCCCCGGTTGAGGTAATGAGACTTCGTCTTCGTCTGAGCTTGTCTCCTCCTTTCCCTTAGGCTCATAGTCTTCTTCCTCAGTGGTCCAGCCACAATGGTCCAAGTCCCCGTAGACTTTAGGGTCTGCAAGGTAATCAGCCACATAGCTTTCTCCCTCCAAATCCTGAGATGACATGTTGCTCAAATCTGTGGCAGAAACAGCTCGAAACGAAACAGAAGATTTTTGCGTGATTCGGTGGTTAAAACTTTCGGGAGATTATATAATGAATTTTTACCAACCAAAATACGTAATGTGCAAGAAAACGGAGTCTGGGGGACACACGAGGTGTCCACGAGACAGGGGGCGCACCCTGTAGGGGGGGGCGCCCTCCACCCTCGTGGAAGCCTCGTGTCCCTCTCGGACTACTTCTTTCTTCCCAAAATTCTTAAATATTCCAAAACGGAGAAAAAATGCCATTAGAATTGTTTTGGAGTCGGTTTACTTACCGTACCACATACCTATTCCTTTTCGGAGTCTAAAACGTTCTGGAAAGTGTCCCTTATGTATTCCTCCGAGGTTACGGTTTCAATAATATTAGTTTCAACATTAATAGGGTTACCTGAGATATAATGTTTGATTCTTTGACCGTTCACCACCCTCGGACTTGTACCTTCGAAGTTGTTGATTTTTATGGCATCGGAACGATAGACCCCTTGATAAGGTAAGGGCCTTACCACTTAGAGAGAAGTTTTCCTGCAAAAAATCTTAAACGAGAGTTGAAGAGTAACACATAATCACCTACGTTAAATTCTCGCTTTTGTATCCTTTTGTCATGCCATCTTTTAAATTTTTCTTTAAACAATTTGGCATTCTTATATGCTTGGGTTCTCCATTCATCAAGTGAGCTAATGTCAAACAACCTCTTCTCACCAGCAAGTTTGAAATCATAGTTGGTCTCTTTAATGGCCCAATATGTCTTATGTTCAAGTTCAAGAGGTAAGTGACATGCTTTTCCATAAACCATCTTATACGGAGACATACCCATAGGATTTTTATATGCAGTTCTATAGGCCCATAATGCATCATCAAGTTTCTTGGACCAATTCTTTCTAGATCTATTAACATTCTTTTGCAAAATTAATTTGAGCTCTCTATTGCTCAACTCTACTTGACCACTAGACTATGGGTGATAAGGAGATGCAATTCTACGATTAACACCATACTTAGCAAGCATTTTATGGAAAGCACCATGAATAAAATGTGAACCACCATCAGTCATGAGATATCTAGGGACTCTGAACCTCGGAAAAATAACTTCTTTAAGCATCTTAATAGAGGTGTTATGATCAAGAATACTAGTTGGAATAGCATCTACCCACTTAGTAACATAATCAACAGCAACTAAAATATGTGTATATCCATTAGAGACAGGAGAAGGTCCCATATAATCAAAGCCCCAAACATCAAATGGTTCAATAACAAGAGAATAATTCATAGGCATTTCTTGACGTCTACTAATATTACCAATTCTTTGACATTCATCACACGATGAGACAAACTTACGGGCATCTTTGAAGAGAGTAGGCCAATAAAAAACTGGATTGCAATACCTTATGTGCAGTTCTGTCTCCAGCGTGGTGTCCTCCATATGGTTCGGAGTGACACTTGCGTAGGATCTGTTCCTGTTCATGCTCAGGTACAAAACGTCTAATAACACCATCTACTCCTTCTTTATAAAGGTGTGGGTCATCCCAGAAGTAATGTCTTAAATCATAAAAGAACCTTTTCTTTTGTTGGTATGTGAAACTAGGTGGTATAAATTTAGCAACAATATAATTAGCATAATCAGCATACCATGGAGAAGTACGAGAAGCATTAATGACTGCTAATTGTTCATCAGGAAAGCTATCATTAATAGGTAGTGGGTCATCAAGAACATTCTCTAGCCTAGACAAGTTGTCTGCAACAGGGTTCTCAGCTCCCTTTCTATCGATAATATGCAAATCAAATTCTTGAAGCAAGAGAACGCATCTAATAAGTCTAGGTTTAGCATCTTTCTTTTCCATAAGATATTTCATAGCAGCATGATCAGTGTGAATAGTAACTTTAGAATCAACAATGTAAGGTCTGAACTTATCACAGGCAAATACAACTGCTAAGAATTCTTTTTCAATAGTAGCATAATTTCTCCGGGCAGTATCAAGAGTCTTGCTAGCATATTGACTAACATTTAATTTCTTATCGACTCTTTGCCCTAGAATAGCACCTACATCATAATCACTAGTACCACACATAATTTCAAAGGGTAAATTCCAATCAGGTGGCTGAACAATAGGTGAAGTGATCAAAGCTTTCTTAAGTACTTCAAATGCTTCTACACAATCATCATCAAAGACAAAAGGAATATCTTTTTGTAATAAATTAGTCAGAGGCCTAGAGATTTTAGAAAAGTCCTTAATGAACCTCCTATAAAAACTGGCATGACCAAGGAAACTTCTTATACCTTTAATGTCCTTGGGACATGGCATCTTTTCAATAGCATCAACTTTAGCTTTGTCAACTTCAATACCTATTTCAGAAATTTTATGCCCCAAGACAATGCCTTCATTAACCATAAAGTGACACTTTTCCCAATTCAGGACGAGACTAGTGTCTTCACATCTCTACAAAACTGGATCAAGGTTTCTCAAGCAATCATCAAAAGAGGTTCCATAGACTGAGAAGTCATCCATGAATACCTCACAAATCTTTTCACAAAAGTCAGAGAATATAGCCATCATGCATCTTTGAAAGGTAGCAGGTGCATTACATAAACCAAAAGGCATACGTCTATAAGCAAAAGTACCGAAAGGGCAAGTAAAAGTAGTTTTTGATTGATCTTCCGCTGACACAGGTATTTGAGAGTAACTAGAATAACCATCTAGAAAGCAGAAATGTGTATGTTTGGATAGTCCTTCTAGCATTTGATCAATAAAAGGTAAAGGGTAATGATCTTTCTTAGTAGCTTTATTTAATTTACGGAAATCAATTACCATCCTATAACCTGTAATAATTCTTTGTGGAATCAATTCATCTTAATCATTAGGAACAACAGTAATACCTCCCTTTTTAGGGACACAATGGACAGGGCTTACCCATTCACTATCAGCAACGGGATAAATTATATCCGCCTCGAGGAGCTTTAGTATCTCATTTCTTACCACTTCTTTCATCTTAGGATTTAAGCGTAGTTGAGGATCTCTGACTGGTTTGGCATCTTTTTCCACTTTAATTTTGTGTTGGCATAGAGTAGGACTAATGCCCTTAAGATCATCCAGAGTATATCCAATAGCAGCACGGTGCTTCTTCAGAGTTTTCAATAATCTTTCCTCTTCCTTCTCTGAAAGGTTAGGACTAATAGTAACAAGATATATCTTCTTTTCATCAAGATAAGCATATTTAAGATTATCTGGTAATGGTTAAACTCAAACACGGGTGAGGGAGTCCTGGATAAGGGGGTATCCGGACAGCCGGACTATATACTTTGGCCGGACTGTTGGACTATGAAGATACAAGATAGAAGACTTCGTCCCGTGTCCGGATGTGACTCTCCTTAGCGTGGAAGGAAAGCTTGGCAATCCGAATGTAGATCTCCTCCTCTGTAAACCGACTCTGTGTAACCCTAGCCCCCTCCGGCGTCTATATAAACCAGAGGGTTTAGTCCATAGGACTTACGATCATCAACAATCATACCATAGGCTAGCTTCTAGGGTTTAGCCTCTCTGATCTCGTGGTAGATCAACTCTTGTAATACTCATATCATCAAGATCAATCAAGCAGGAAGTAGGGTATTACCTCCATCGAGAGGGCCCAAACCTGGGTAAAACATCGTGTCCCCAGTCTCCTGTTACCATTAGCCTTAGACGCACAGTTCGGGACCCCCTACCCGAGATCCGCCGGTTTTGACACCGAAATTGGTGCTTTCATTGAGAGCTCCTCTGTGTAGTCGCTGCAAGGCTAGATGGCTCTTCCATCCTTCAACCATGCTGTCCTGGGTGGGACTTTTCTCCCCGGACAGATCTTCGTGTTCGGCGGCTTCGCACTACGGGCCAATGCGCTTGGCCATCTGGAGCAGATTGATAGCTACGCCCCCGGCCATCAGGTCAGGTTTGGAAACCTAAACTACATCGCTGACATCCGAGGAGACTTGATCTTCGACGGATTCAGGCCTGTGTTAGGAGCGCCGAACAATCACGACGTACACGACCTAGATCGGCAGTCGGACAGTATTCGAGACATCGCACCTGCTACCGCTCCGGACTTCACTCCAGAGCGGCTCGTGCCTTCCAAGGACGGGTGGATGGACCCCGCCCTTGAGGCCGCACACTTCTCGGTGTTGGAGTCGAATATAGACTCCTCTCCTAAATGGATCTGTGTCTCCGGACCCCCGGACTCATCTCTGGCAGTGTGTTCCAGACCGCATGCACTCGTGCCCATTGAATCCAACTGGGCTCCAGTCATGGAGTTCACCGCCGCAGATATCTTTCTGCACTCACCCTTCGGAGACGTGCTATATTCTTTGAGGTCTCTCTCTCTGTCAGGAGACTCTTGGCCGAACTATGTCCGGCTCAAGTGGGGAGCTGGCGACGAGGAAATTCGCTGCCCACCCACCACCCACTTAATAGCCACGGTCGACAACTTGACCGACGTGCTTAACTTTGACTCCGAAGACATCGACGGTATAGACAACGATGCAAGAGAAGAACAGGAACCACCGCCCATGGGGCGCTGGACTGCCACGTCTTCATATGACATATACATGGTGGATACTCCCAAAGAAAACAATGGCGATGAGGCAACGGAAGATAACCCGTCGGGGAAGAAAGCAAAACACAGGCGTCATCAACGCCACTCCAAGCCTCGCCACAACAATACCGGCACTGGAGAAGAAAATCCATATGGTGCCGAAGAGGAATACGATCTTGATCAACCCACCTTCAAGCAAGCTGAACAGGAACACGGGCTGGCTAGCCCAAACGAACAGGTGATGGACGGATACTTGGAGGAAGATAACTATATGCCTCCCTCCGAATGCGATGTGAGCCTCGATGACGACGAATTCGGCGTACCAGAGGATCCCATGGAGCAGGAGCGCTTCAAGCGCAGGCTTATAGCCACTGCAAGAAGCCTGAAGAAGAAGCAACAACAGCTTCAAGCTGACCAAGATCTGCTCGCAGACAAATGGACTAAGGCCCGGGCAGCCGAAGAATACGGACTCACGTGCCGAACAAAGTACTACCCAAAGCACATGTTACTACCTCAATTCAAGGAGGCGGCACTGAAAATCAAATGCAGGCCTACACCTGTCGACAGCACACTACTGCAAGGGGCTGCGCACAAGACCAGCGTTACATACTAAACAACAACATAGAAAGAACCTAGGACACATCAACGGACAAAAACAGAGCCTACAAAACTTGGTGCAACAAATATAAGCATCCCAAGACAAAGAATGGCGCCCGGGGAGCGTCGATCAGCGCAGGAGCCCGTAATCCACAAACTGTTGAGAGGGAGAAGAGACTTCAACATCTTAATCCGGGCCCCTCCAGCTTGAAACACATACTTGACCGACCATGTCAAATACATGGTACCCCAGGAGCAGCAGCCAATCATACAAATAGAGATGCTGGGTCTTTAAACAAATCGCCAGGACGGCACCGGAAGGAGCGTGAAGAAGCCTGGATTATCAAGTCTAGGGACCAATAACTCGAGGATCAGACTCACCAAATAACTCATTATAGAGTAACATAAATACGCCTGACGGCCATCCAGGCCCCGCCACCCCAGAGCTGGTCTCCGGATAGCCAAAAGTGTCATACCAACTTTCGGTCTAACACCCCTAGGTGGGAGCTACCCAACACCGCCAGGATACACTGCGACTCGACGCATTACCACCCAAGACCGACGTGACGAAGTCACAAATGCGGTCAAGACCGAGCTTCGCCTCGGCACCAAAGAATATTCGGCTACTTTCATCACTGAAGCAATGAGTCACGGTTTTTTCAATCGAACCTAAATTCGACCCGAACTCTCGGACACCGACAAGGGAGTCCGAACTACTTCAGGATACCCCAACCTAATCATAGATCATACAGACCCTTCAGCATAAGCTGGACGGATCACATCCACGACTCAGCCACTGCTCACACACGCCTTTTAAGCACTATCTGCAGGTTCATCCTCGCACACAACCGGACCGGCGGCTTGGAATTAGCTCGGACGCATACAGGGGGGATGTCCTCCCCACCAGAACACAATCCGGATATTCCTCCGGACCCGCGCACTACCAACCACCGCCCGGCCCCCAACAGGTTCTGCCATCATGCCTCTCCTTTATAACATGCACCGTAACCATACGCATAGACGTATTACTTAAATACAGCATGTGGAGTCATTTGACGCTTATCTGCTATTTTTTAACGACATTTTGTCATAACGGCATCCGAACATCTTGTTATGCCTTCAAAACATCAGGGGCTTCCTCGCACCCGTACTACGACGTCTAAAGTACGAACACCTTCTCGGTTGTTCGGCACCCCGAACTTATAGCATTATATGCATCAGCTCCGAATCATGTCTTGGGTCATTGGTTGGGTTTGCCCGGCTCCCATGTTTTGGTACCTTACGTTCCGCAATATCGGCTAAGGTAGCGCTGGGAGAACTACTACGATTGTGTCCCGGTTCTGCCGGACGAACACCTCAATAGAGAAAGCCGAAAACCGACTGTCATGATAAGGCGAGAGCTGGTCAGCTGTTCGAGAGGTTGTCAAATGTTTAAGGATTTATTCCGCATAATGCCATAATAAAATGCAGCATGCGAAGGATCGGTCCACCGATCAGGTGCTATTAGAGCCCCGCGTGCAGTCTTCCAAACACCAGGGGCTGCGCCGCCCATACTCAAAATCCTATGGCTAAGTGAGAGTAATAAAGCCTTATAGTCCGATTGCCTAGTTCGCTGTGCTGAACACCTCCTTCATGGACCCAAGAATGGGACAAAGAGTGTTCAGGTGTATCCCAAACACCCCCGTAGTTCCTACGTGGGGGCAGAAGCCGACGACTGGCTAACTTTCAAGACTAACATATTAAACGGCCGCACAAGAATAAAATTTACACATAACAGGCACCTACATATAAGTGATTCTGTTTTGCCTTACAAATTATAACACAATTGCTTTCAGGGAAAAATAATGTCTTTCGTACATTCCTCGGCCACGAGGCGGGCGCCTTTCAGGACGCCATCATAATATAGTTCGGGCTTGCGGTGCTCCTTCCCCTCCGGAGGCCCCTCGGTCATCAGCTTCTCAGCATCAAGCTTCCCCCAGTGCACTTTTGCACGGGCAAAGGTCATTTGTGCCCCTTCTATGCACACTGACCACTTAATGATGTCCACCCGAGGGCAGGCCCTCCCAACCCGCTTCACGAGCGCAAAGAAACTGCTCGGTATGGGCTCGGCGGGCCACAGTCGGATAACCAAATCCTTCATGGCTAGTTCGACCGCCTGATGCAGCTCGATCAGCTGTTTTAGCTGGTCGACAAACGACAGCGGATAGTTCGGCGCCAAATACTGCGACCAGAAGAGCTTCTCCACAGTTTCCTTCTTCTCAGCTCGGCAGAATTGGGCAGCATCAGATATGCTGCACGGGAAATCCGCGAACGCTCCTGAAAAAGTTAAGGTTCAATGGGTCACCATGAATCTTCCCTGCGAAAGCGTAAGGCGCTTTGAACAAAAATATAAAACCCCTATCGGCCGCAATCTTCCGCGCCTCCTGAATATCCTTCAACGCAGCCTGGGTTTCCTCCCAAACCTCAGTCGCGGTCCGGATAGCTTGGGCGAGTTCGGATTCTTTCAATGATAAACTCTGCCCCAAACTCTTGTTTCTCCCTACGGCCTCCTGAAGCTCTCGTTCAGCTTCCACGACCCTCGCCTCGTGTTTCTCACGGAGAGCCTGCTCAGCGGTCGCTTTCTTTTCAGCCAAGGCAATAGCCTTCTTAAGAGCCTCAATTTCGGCCTTTGCCCCTGGAGTGCGCAATATATATACTCTAAGATAGTCACAACTACTTACTTGTGCTAAAACTTACTAAAAGTTTCCAAACATACCTTGTTGGTCCTCCAGCTGCTTCTTCACTCGGCCGAGTTCCTCCTCGGCCCGCACCAGACTCTGCTTGAGTCCGGACACTTTGGCAGCATGAGAGGAGGCAGTCGCCGCAGAAATCTGATCCATAAAATGTATACGTCATTAGCTAGGTCTCCTATGGACGGGGATGATCCCCTCTCTGGTTCCTGTCCTCTCCGGACAGTGTATCAGGGGCTACTATCTATACTATGATAGTCTTCTATACATACCTCCAAGCCTTTTATAAGGCTGACGCAGGATTCATTTAGTCTGCTCTCGGCGGCCTGAATCTTTTCTATCACCACGCCCATAAGGGCGCGGTGTTCATCAATAATGGACGCACTCTCCAGTGCTAACGATAGGCTGCCCGACGCCTTCGGTTGGACGAAGGCCGTAGGCAGAGAAGGATCGCCCCCTCTAGTCAAGAGGGGCTGCCTGCTTGATCTCAGAGCCTTAAGGGCCTCCGGGACTGTGTCCGACTGCGAGACGGATCCACGACCACCCCCACCGTTGACATTCATGGGAACCACCACTCCCGCGTGTCCGACCTTCGAGGTACGCCCCCCTGGCTCAGGTCCCTTTTGGATGACACCTCGGTGTCACAGCCAGGCTCTTGGAACGTTGCAGAAAATAAAAATTTTCTATGCTTCACCAAGATCAATCTATGGAGTCATCTAGCAACAAGAGAGAGGAGTGCATCTACATACCCTTGTAGATCGCGAGCGGAAGCGTTCAAGAGAACGGGGTTGAGGGAGTCATACTCGTCGTGATCCAAATCACCGAAGATCCTAGTGCCGAACGGACGGCACCTCCGTGCTCAACACACGTACGGTTGGGGAAGACGTCTCCTCCTTCTTGATCCAGCAAGGGGGAAGGAGAGGTTGATAGAGATCCAGCAGCACGACGGCGTGGTGGTGGAAGCAGCGACGATCTCGGCAGGGCTTCGCCAAGCTCAGCGAGAGGGAGAGGTGTTACGGGGGGAGAGGGAGGCGCCAGGGACTAGGGTGCGCAGCCCTTCCTCCCCCCTCTTTATATAGGGGCCCTAGGGGGGCGCCGGCCCCCTAGAGATCCAATCTCAAGGGGGGGGGACTTGCCCCCCAAGTCAGGTGGGGCGCCCCCCACCCCTAGGGTTTCCAACCCTAGGTGCACGGGGAGGCCCAAAGGGGGTGCACCAGCCTACCAGGGGCTGGTTCCCTTCCCACTTCAGCCCATGGGGCCCTCCGGGATAGGTGGCCCCACCCGGTGGACCCCCGGGACCCTTCCGGTGGTCCCGGTACAATACCGGTGACCCCGAAACTTTCCCGGTGGCCGAAACGGGACTTCCTATATACAAATCTTCACCTCCAGACCATTCCGGAACTCCTCGTGACGTCCGGGATCTCATCCGGGACTCCGAACAACTTTTGGGTTACCGCATACTAATATCTCTACAACCCTAGCATCACCAAACCTTAAGTGTGTAGACCCTACGGGTTCGGGAATCACGCAGACATGACCAAGACAGCTCTCCGGCCAATAACCAACAGCGGGATCTGGATACCAATGTTGGCTCCCACATGTTCCACGATGATCTCATCAAATGAACCACGATGTCGAGGATTCAAGTAATCCCGTATACAATTCCCTTTGTCAATCGGTACGCTACTTGCCCGAGATTCGATCGTAGGTATCCCAATACCTCGTTCAATCTCGTTACCGGCAAGTCACTTTACTCATACCGTAATTCATGAACCCGTGACCAACCACTTGGTCACATTGAGCTCATTATAATGAGGCATTACCGAGTGGGCCCAGAGATACCTCTCCATCATACGGAGTGACAAATCCCAGTCTCGATCCGTGTCAACCCAACAAATACTTTCGGGGATACCTGTAGTATACCTTTATAGTCACCCAGTTACATTGTGACATTTGGTACACCCAAAGCACTCCTACGGTATCCGGGAGTTACACGATCTCATGGTCTAAGGAAATGATACTTGACATTGGAAAAGCTCTAGCAAACGAACTACACGATCTTGTGCTATGCTTAGATTGGGCCTTGTCCATCACATCCTCCTTCTAGTGATGTGATCCCATTATCAATGACATCCAATGTCCATAGTCAGGAAACCATGACTATCTGTTGATCAACGAGCTAGTCAACTAGAGGCTCACTAGGGACATGTTGTGGTCTATGTATTCACACATGTATTATGATTTCCGGATAACACAATTATAGCATGAATAATAGACAATTATCATGAACAAGGAAATATAATAATAATCATTTTATCATTGCCTCTAGGGCATATTTCCAACAGTCTCCCACTTGCACTAGAGTCAATAATCTAGTTACATTGTGATGAATCGAACACCCATAGAGTTCTGGTGTTGATCATGTTTTGCTTGCAGAAGAGGTTTAGTCAACGGATCTACGACATTCAGATCCATATGCACTTTGCAAATATCTATGTCTCCATCTTGAACATTTTCATAAATGGAGTTGAAGCGACGCTTGATGTGCCTGGTCTTCTTGTGAAACCTGGGCTCCTTGGCAAGGGCAATAGCTCCAGTGTTGTCACAGAAGAGAGTGATCGGCGCCGACGCATTGGGTATGACTCCTAGGTCGGTGATGAACTCCTTCATCCATATTGCTTCATGCGCTGCCTCCGAGGCTGCCATGTACTCCGCTTCACATGTAGATCCCGCCACGACGCTTTGCTTGCAACTGCACTATCTTACTGCCCCACCATTCAAAATATACACGTATCCGATTTGTGACTTAGAGTCATCCAGATCTGTGCAGAAGCTAGCGTCGACGTAACCCTTTACGACGAGCTCTTCGTCACCTCCATAAACGAGAAACATTTCCTTAGTCCTTTTCAGGTACTTCAGGATATTCTTGACCGTTGTCTAGTGTTCCATGCCGGGATTACTTTGCTACCTTCCTACCAAACTTACAGCAAGGTTTACATCAGGTCTGGTACACAGCATGGCATACATAATAGACCCTATAGCCGAGGCATAGGGGATGACACTCATCTTTTCTCTATCTTCTGCCGTGGTCGGGCATTGAGCCGAGCTCAATTTCACACCTTGCAACACAGGCAAGAACCCCTTCTTGGACTGATCCATATTGAACTTCTTCAATATCTTATCAAGGTATGTGCTTTGTGAAAGACCTATGAGGCGTCTCGATCTATCCCTATAGATCTTGATGCCTAATATGTAAGCAGCTTCTCCAAGGTCCTTCATTGAAAAACACTTATTCAAGTAGGCCTTAATGCTGTCCAAAAGTTCGATATCATTTCCCATCAAAAGTATGTCATCTACATATAATATGAGAAATGCTACAGAGCTCCCACTCACTTTCTTGTAAACACAGGCTTCTCCATAAGTCTGCATAAACCCAAACGCTTTGATCATCTCATCAAAGCGAATGTTCCAACTCCGAGATGCTTGCACCAGCCCATAAATGGATCGCTGGAGCTTGCATACCTTGTTAGCATTCTTAGGATCGACAAAACCTTCCGGCTGCATCATATACAATTCTTCCTTAAGATAGCCGTTAAGGAATGCCGTTTTGACGTCCATTTGCCATATCTCATAATCATAGTTGTAACGCCCTGGATTCGTTGCGCCAGGTGTCCGCCAGTTATTCGCCTTCGTTGCCATGTCATTTGCTTGCGTGTTGCATTTTACCATGTCATCATCTGCATTTCATCTGCATCTTTTTCAAAACTTGCATCCGTTCGGGTCCTCCCGGTTCTCTCTGTTGTCCGTTCGGAGTCCAGACACACTCGCACGTGCCCGCGGCACCTCCGAAATATTATTTTATAAGTGGCATAAAAATGTTCTTGGAATGGGTTGCAACTTGTCGTGCGGTCTTATTATAGTGTAGACAGGCCGCCTGCCAAATTTTGTCGCATTCACAGTTCGTTTGACTGCCCAACCGTTAAATATATAACCGCGATATAGTCGGTCTAGCGTCAGACGTTTTCGGTATTCGGAAACTGTTGCCGGGCCTCTCTTCTCTTCTCTCCTCTCAGCCCGAGGCCTCTCATCACAGCCCGTCTAGCCCTCCTACACTTCCCCTCCACTCCGGACCGTCCGATTATGATCGAACGGCTCCGAAACCCCCCTCCTAACCCCTCAAACCCTAGCCCCTTCCATATATATACACCCCCTACCAAAAATGGGCTAACCTAGCTCTTCCCCTACCCCGAGACCCCCTCCCTCGGATCCAGCGCTGCCCCTTCTCCTCGGATCCGCCACCGACCACCTTCTCCCTGCCACTTGGCGCCATCCCACTTGCCAGCGCCACCGCAAGCCGACTTCTCACCCAACCAGCGGCTGCCACGCGTCCCCTTGTCTCTCCTCCACCCACGCGGCCCGCGGAGCCCATCCAGGGCCCGCTTGGGCCCGAAGCCGCGCCGCCGCAGCCCGCCGTCGCGCGCGCGAGCCCGCCTGACCGCCCGCCTCCTCCTTCCCGTTCTGGATCGAGGGGAGGAGACCCTCGATCCCGAGCTCCCTGTCGACCCGCCTCCGGCCATCGTCCGCGTCGCCTAGCCGGAAGGCTGTGGCTGCGCCGGAAGCCAGATCCGTCGCCGCCCGAGCACCCCACCATCGCACAGCCTCACCGTCGCCCCTCGGTGTCTCTCCGCCGCCCACCGTCGCCAACCCCCCTGTGCTGCCATGGAACTCCGCCGGAGTTGTCGTCCCTCTCTGTCGGCCCTCCTTTCTGCCAGATCCGGCCAAGGCTTGGCCTCCGGCACCCGTCCCCGGCGAGTCCCGTGCCTCCCGGCGTTCTCCCCACCTTTGCGCAGCCTCGCTCGGCGAGCCTCCACCGCTGCCGCCATGTCTCTGCTCGGGACGAGCAGAGGAGCTGCTCGTCCCGCGCGCACCGCACCCACGTGGGCCTCCCCAGCTGCAGCCCAGCCTCTCCACCGAACCGGCCCAAGGCCCAGGGTGAGCAGCCCCCTGGCCTTTCCTCTATTGGGCTAGTCAGATTCGGCCCATGCATGTTTTTTTTCCTGTCCAGCAATTTTAGCATTATCCGGTGAATTATAGTTTTACAGAAAACCCCTCAATATCACGCATATAATAAACTCCACAACCGTGCATCAGATTAAAATGTTTTATATATGTAAAATGCTTAGAATTTCATCTAGTTTCATAATATGTCACTTTCATCCATGTTTAAAATGTTTAAAATGTTGTTTGTGTTAATTTGCTTAAATGCCATGTTAAAATGATTTATTTCGTAACTAAATAACCGTAGCTCGGTTTTAAATAAACTTTATATGTATTTGGGGTGGAAAAATGCCTAGATTAACTTGGTGCACTCATCTTGCATGTTTAACAACATTGAAATATGGTTTAGGGCAGAACAGTACCAAATTCATTTTATGCACATGGGGATTTTCCGGAATTGTTGTTTGTTGTTTCCGGCCTCACTTAAACTTGCCTAGATAGGTAGATTAATTATGTTTCACCTCTTGCCATGTTTAACAACATTTAATATTGTTGTGTACCTAAATGAGATTAAACTAAATATGTCAATGTGGTGTTTCGTCAATATGCAACTCGTTGCATATTGAGCTCCACTTAATTGGTAGTATTGTTTGTTGCACTTTGCCATGCCATGCCTTATTAAACCGGACATGCATCATACTTGTTTGTGCATCAAGCCATGTTTATTCTTGTGCATTTACCATGTTGTTTATTTCTTTCCGGTGTTGCTTCTTAGTTTCGGTAATGTTGCGATTGTGAGGATTCGTTCGACTACTCCCGTTCATCTTCTTCATGGACTCGTTCTTCTTCCTAGCGGGATTTCAGGCAAGATGACCGCTACCCTAGATCTCACTACTATCATTGCTATGCTAGTTGCTTCATTCTATCGCTATGCTGCGTTACCTATCTTTTGCTCATCAAGCCTCCCAAATTGCCATGAACCTCTAACCTTTGACACCCTTCCTAGCAAACCGTTGCTTGGCTATGTTACCGCTTTGCTTAGCCCCTCTTATAGCGTTGTTAGTTGCAGGTGAAGTTGAAGATTGCTCCATGGTGGACAGGGTTTTGGTTGGGATATCACAATATCTCTTGTATTATTAATGCATCTATATATTTGGTAAAGGGTGGAAGGCTCGGCCTTATGCATGGTGTTTTGTTCCACTCTTGCCGCCCTAGTTTCCGTCATACCGGTGTTATGTTCCCGGATTTTGCGTTCCTTACGCGGTCGGGTGATTTATGGGACCCCCTTGACAGTTCACTTTGAATAAAACCCCTCCAGCAGGGCCCAACCTTGGTTTTACCATTTGCCTCACCACCACCTATATTTCCCTTCGGAGTAATTAACCCGAGGGTCATCTTTATTTTAGCCCCCCCGGGCCAGTGCTTGTCTAAGTGTTGGTCCGAACCAGGCAGACTGCGGGGCGACCTCGGGGCAACTCGAGGGCTGGTTTTACTCGTAGGCTGACCTATCCGGTGTTGCCCTGAGAACGAGATATGTGCAGCTCCTATCGGGATTGTCGGCGCATCGGGCGGCTTTGCTGGTCTAGTTTTACCATTGTCGAAATGTCTTGTAAACCGGGATTCCGAGTCTGATCGGGTCTTCCTGGGAGAAGGTATATCCTTCGTTGATCGCGAGAGCTTATCATGGGCTAAGTTGGGACACCCCTGCAGGGTATAATCTTTCGAAAGCCGTGCCTGTGGTTATAGGCAGATGGGAATTTGTTAATGTCCGGTTGTAGATAACTTGACACCAGATCCGAATTAAAATGCATCAACCGTGTATGTAGCCGTGATGGTCTCTTCTCGGCGGAGTCCAGGAAGTGAACACGGTCTTTGGGTTATGTTTGACGTAAGTAGGAGTTCAGGATCACTTCTTGATCATTGCTAGTTTCACGACCGTTCCGCTTGCTCTCTTCTCGCTCTTATTTGCGTATGTTAGCCACCATATATGCTTAGTCGCTGCTGCAGCCTCACCACTTTACCCCTTCCTTCCCTTTAAGCTTTGCTAGTCTTGATACCCATGGTAATGGGATTGCTGAGTCCTCGTGGCTCACAGATTACTACAACAACAGTTGCAGGTACAGGTTATGCGATGATCATGACGCGAGAGCGATGTTTTCTTGTCTTGGAGTTCTTCTTCTGCTTCTTCTTCGATCAGGGGATAGGTTCCAGGTCGGCAGCCTGGGCTAGCAGGGTGGATGTCGTTTGAGTTTCTGTTTGTGTTTCATCCGTAGTCGGATGATGCTCTTTTGTATTGTGATGTTGTATTCGTGTGGCATTGTATGCCTCTTGTATGTATCCCCATCTATTATGTAATGTTGATGTAATGATATCCACCTTGTAAAAGCGTTTCAATATGAGGTTCTATCCTTGGTGGGACCTTCGAGTCTCTTTAGGATAGTATCGCATATTGGGCGTGACAATAGTATGCGGCAATTGCTAACATGATTCAGACGGACTTTAGCTTCGCTACGGGAGAGAAAGTCTCATCGTAGTCAACCCCTTGAACTTGCTGATAACCCTTAGCGACAAGTCGAGCTTTATAGATGGTAACATTACCATCTGCGTCCGTCTTCTTTTTAAAGATCCATTTGTTTTCTATCGCTCGCCGATCATCGGGCAACTCTGTCAAAGTCCATACTTTGTTTTCATACATGGATCCTATCTCGGATTGCATGGCTTCAAGCCATTTGTTGGAATCTAGGCCCACCATCGCTTCTTCATAGTTCGAAGGTTCACCGTTGTCTAAGAACATGATTTCCAGGACAGGGTTGCCATACCATGCTGGTGTGGAACGTGTCCTTGTGGACCTTCGAAGTTCAGTAGCAACTTGATCCGAAGTACCTTGATCATCATCATTAACTTCCTCTCTAGTCGGTGCAGGCACCACAGGAACATCTTCCTGAGCTGTGCTACTTTCCGGTTCAAGAGGCAATACTTCATCGAGTCTACTTTCCTCCCACTTATTTCTTTCGAGAGAAACTCTTTCTCTAGAAAGGACCCGTTCTTGGCAACAAAGATCTTGCCTTCGGATCTAAGGTAGAAGGTATACCCAATGGTTTCCTTAGGGTATCCTATGAAGACGCATTTTTCCGACTTGGGTTCGAGCTTTTCAGGTTGAAGTTTCTTGACATAAGCATCACATCCCCAAACTTTTAGAAACGACAACTTAGGTTTCTTCCCAAACCATAATTCATACGGTGCTGTCTCGACGGATTTAGACGGTGCCCTATTTAAAGTGAATGTAGCTGTCTCTAGAGCGTATCCACAAAATGATAGCGGTAAATCGGTGAGTGACATCATAGATCACACCATATCCAATAGAGTGCGATTACGACGTTCGGACACACCATTACGCTGAGGTGTTCCAGGCGGCGTGAGTTGTGAAATGATTCCACATTTCCTAAAGTGCGTACCAAATTCGTGACTTAAATATTCTCCTCCACGATCTGATCGTAAGAACTTTATTTTTCGGTCACGTTGATTCTCTACCTCATTCTGAAATTCCTTGAACTTTTCAAAGGTCTCAGACTTGTGTTTCATCAACTAAACATACCCATATCTACTCAAGTCATCAGTGAGGGTGAGAACATAACGATAGCCACCGCGAGCCTCAACGCTCATTGGACCACACACATCAGTATGTATAATTTCCAATAAGTTGGTTGCTCGCTCCATTGTTCCGGAGAACGGAGTCTTGGTCATTTTACCCATGAGGCATGGTTCGCACGTGTCAAATGATTCGAAATCAAGAGACTCCAAAAGTCCATTTGTATGGAGCTTCTTCATGCGTTTGACACCAATGTGACCAAGGCGGCAGTGCCACATATATGTGGGACTATCATTATCAATCTTACATCTTTTGGTATTCACACTATGAATATTTGTAACATCACGTTCGAGATTCATTAAGAATAAACCATTGACCAGCGAGGCATGACCATAAAACATATCTCTCAAATAAATAGAACAACCATTATTCTCAGATTTAAATGAGTAGCCATCTCGTATTAAACGAGATCCAGATATAATGTTCATGCTCAAAGCTGGCACTAAATAACAATTATTGAGGCTCAAAACTAATCCTGTAGGTAAATGTAGAGGTAGCGTGCCGACGGCGATCACATTGACCTTGGAACCATTCCCGACGCGCATTGTCCCCTCATCCTTCACCAGTCTCCGTTTATTTCGCAGCTCCTGTTTTGAGTTACAAATATGAGCAATAGCACTGGTATCAAATACCCAGGAGCTACTACGAGTACTGGTAAGGTACACATCAATTACATGTATATCACATATACCTTTAGTGTTGCTGGCCTTCTTGTCTGCTAAGTACTTGGGGCAGTTCCGCTTCCAGTGTCCGCTTCCCTTGCAATAAAAGCACTCAGTCTCAGGTTTGGGTCCATGCTTTGGCTTCTTCCCGGCAACTAGCTTACCGGGCATGGCAACTCCCTTATCGTGCTTCTTGAAGTTCTTCTTACCCTTGCCTTTCTTGAAACTAGTAGTTTTATTGACCATCAACACTTGATGTTCCTTTTTGATTTCTACCTCCGCTGATTTCAACATTGAAAATACTTCAGGAATAGTTTTCACCATCCCATGCATATTGTAGTTCATCACAAAGATCTTGTAGCTAGGTGGGAGCGACTGAAGGATTCTGTCAATGACCGCCTTGTCCGGGAGGTTAATGTCCAGCTGGGACAAGCGGTTGTGCAACCCAGACATTTTGAGTATGTGCTCACTGACAGAACTATTTTCCTCCATCTTACAACTGTAGAACTTGTCGGAGACTTCATATCTCTCGACCCGGGCATGAGCTTGGAAAACCATTTTCAGCTCTTCGAACATCTCATATGCTCCGTGTTGCCCAAAACGCTTTTGGAGCCCTGGTTCTAAGCTGTAAAGCATGCCGCACTGAACGAGGGAGTAGTCATCAACATGCGACTGCCAGGTGTTCATAACGTCTTGAGTTGCGGGGAAAACGGGTGCTTCACCTAGTGGTGCATCTAGGACATATGCTCTTTTGGCAGCTATGAGGATGATCCTCAAGTTCCGGACCCAGTCCGTGTAGTTGCTGCCATCGTCTTTCAGCTTAGTTTTCTCTAGGAACGCGTTGAAGTTGAGGGCAACATTAGCGTGGGCCATTTGATCTACAAGACATATTACAAATGTTTTTTAGACTAAGTTCATGATATTTAAGTTCATCTAATCAAATTATTTAATGAACTCCCACTCAGATAAACATCCCTCTAGTCATCTAAGTGATCCATGATCCGAGTCAACTAGACCGTGTTCGATCATCACGTGAGACGGACTAGTCATCATCGGTGAACATCTTCATGTTGATCGTATCTTCTATACGACTCATGTTTGACCTTTCGGTCTCTTGTGTTCCGAGGCCATGTCTGTACATGCTAGGCTCATCAAGTCAACCTAAGTGTTTTGCATGTGTTAATCTGTCTTACACCCGTTGTATGTGGACGTTAGAATCTATCACACCCGATCATCACGTGGTGCTTCGAAACAATGAACTTTCGCAACGGTGCACAATTAGGGGGAACACTTTCTTGAAATTGTTGTGAGGGGTCATCTTATATACTACCGTCGTTCTAAGCAAATAAGATGCAAAAACATGATAAACATCACATGCAATCAAATAGTGACATGATATGGCCAATATCATATTGCTCCTTTGATCTCCATCTTCGGGGCGCTATGATCATTTTCATCACCGGCATGACACCATGATCTCCATCATCATGATCTCCATCATCGTGTCTCTATGAAGTTGTTCACCAACTATTACTTCTACTACTATGGCTAACGGTTTAGCAAAGAAGTAAAATAATTACATGGCGTTATTCAGTAACACGCAGGTCATACAATAAATAAAGACAACTCCTATGGCTCCTGCCGGTTTTCATACTCATCGACATGCAAGTCGTGATTCCTATTACAAGAAAATGATCAATCGGATACATCACATATAATTCATTCATCACATCCTTTTTGGCCATATCACATCACAAGGCATATGCTGCAAAACAAGTTAGACGTCCTCTAATTGTTGTTGCATGTTTTTACGTGGCTGCAATAGGGTTCTAGCAAGAAAGTTTCTTACCTATGTCAAAACCACAACGTGATATGCCAATTTCAATTTACCCTTCATAAGGACCCTTTTAATCAAATCCGATCCGACTAAAGTGAGAGAGACAGACACCCGCTAGCCACCTTATGCAACTAGTGCATGTTAGTCAGTGGAACCTATCTCGTGTAAGCGTACGTGTAAGGTCGGTCCGGGCCGCTTCATCCCACGATGCCGCCGAAACAAGATAAGACTAGTAGTGACAAGTAAATTGACAAAATCTACGCCCACAACAAATTTGTGTTCTACTCGTGCATAGAAACTACGCATAGACCTAGCTCATGATGCCACTGTTGGGGAAGGTTGCAGAAAATAAAAATTTTCTATGCTTCACCAAGATCAATCTATGGAGTCATCTAGCAACGAGAGAGAGGAGTGCATCTACATACCCTTGTAGATCGCGAGCGGAAGCGTTCAAGAGAACGGGGTTGAGGGAGTCGTACTCGTCGTGATCCAAATGTACCTCCACGTTCAACACATGTACGGTTGGGGAAGACGTCTCCTGCTTCTTGATCCAGCAAGGGGGAAGGAGAGGTTGATGGAGATCCAGCAGCATGACGATGTGGTGGTGGAAGCAGCGGCGATCTCGGCAGGGCTTCGCCAAGCTCAGCGAGAGGGAGAGGTGTTACCGGGGGAGAGGGAGGCGCCAGGGACTAGGGTGCGCAGCCCTCCCTCCCTCCTCTTTATATAGGGGCCCTAGGGGGGCGCCGGCCCCCTAGAGATCCAATCTCAAGGGGGGGGGGCGGACAAAGGAGGGACTTGCCCCCACCCTTCCGGTGGTCCCGGTACAATACCGGTGACCCCGAAACTTTCCCTGTGGCCGAAACTGGACTTCCTATATACAAATCTTCACCCCCGGACCATTCCGAAACTCCTCGTGACGTCCGGGATCACATCCAGGACTCTGAACAACTTTCGGGTTACCGCATACTAATATCTCTACAACCCTAGCATCACCGAACCTTAAGTGTGTAGACCCTACGGGTTCGGGAATCACGCAGACATGACCGAGACAGCTCTCCGGCCAATAACCAACAGTGGGATCTGGATACCCATGTTGGCTCCCACATGTTCCACGATGATCTCATCGAATGAACCACGATGTCGAGGATTCAAGTAATCCCGTATACAATTCCCTTTGACAATCGGTATGTTACTTGCCCGAGATTCGATCGTTGGTATCCCAATACCTCGTTCAATCTCGTTACCGGCAAGTCACTTTACTCGTACCGTAATGCATGATCCCATGACCAACCACTTGGTCACATTGAGCTCATTATGATGATGCATTACCGAGTGGGCCCAAAGATACCTCTCCGTCATACGAAGTGACAAATCCCAGTCTCGATCCGTGTCAACCCAACAGATACTTTCGGGGATACCTGTAATATACCTTTATAGTCACCCAGTTATGTTGTGACGTTTGGTACACCCAAAGCACTCCTATGGTATCCGGGAGTTAGACGATCTCATGGTCTAAGGAAATGATACTTGACATTGGAAAAGCTCTAGCAAACGAACTACACGATCTTGTGCTATGCTTAGGATTGGGTCTTGTCCATCACATCCTCCTCCTAATGATGTGATCCCCTTATCAATGACATCCAATGTCCATAGTCAGGAAACCATGACTATCTGTTGATCAACGAGCCAGTCAACTAGATTCTCACTAGGGACATGTTGTGGTCTATGTATTCACACATGTATTACTATTTCCGGATAACACAATTATAACATGAATAATAGAGAATTATCATGAACAAGGAAATATGATAATAATCATTTTATCATTGCCTCTAGGGCATATTTCCAACAGGATGGAGGGTCACTAGAGTCTTCGGACTTCATGTCCGAAGTGCCGCGACGACGGAGACCGCTCCTGGTCTCCTTGGCCTTCTCTTTGGCCTCCTTCTTCAACGCCTTGTAAAGCGCTGGGACCAGTATCTTCATCAGAAGAGGTCCCGCCGGTTCTTCTGGCAACGGGGCCAGACAATGAATCCGCTCCGCCACCTTCGTCCATTCCTAAAGGCGATCGTGGAAACACACGTTAAAAACAACTCCTTCGGGACGTATCAATGAAACATACGAATAACCAAGATATGATGGCGACTTACCAGACTGGCGGGGTGGGACAATTGATGCCCGCGGTGTGCGGCCGAGTCCGGCCATGGTTTGCCGGACTTAAAGAGTACCTTCCAGATATCCTTGTGTGAGGAGCCGAAAAGCTCCAGCAGGGCCTGTTGCTCGGCCGGGTCGTACAGGCCATGGGGACCTCATAGTAGAAAATGTGACAACACAGAGGTGCTTTCACAGCGATGACACAGAGGAACTCTCAATGAAAGCATGCTCTAAGGCTATGCGTTGGTGTATTGTCCGGTGTGCTATGAATCTTGCACGACCCATTTAGCCATTCTTCCAATACGGTTCCGCGCCTTGCGGTGGGTTTTATTTTTTTGGTACTTGAATCAGGTGACTTGTGAGAGTTTACCCTTTTAGTTCGGACAGGGGATTTGGCTAGAGCCGGACTGTCCCAGAAACTTATTTGGGTTTTCCAGGCGCTTTCCATCGTGCAGTACTTTTGCACTATGGCCGCTAAGTCAGCGAAGTGTACTATGTCACGGCGGCTTATAGCATTGAGAATCCCTTTGTCCATGCAATTTTTGCAAAAGAGGGAGATTGCATCTACCTCGCGACAGTCCTTTACCCTGTTTATCACAAGGAGGAATCTGGTCCAGTAGTGATGTACTGTTTCTTGGGGCTCTTGTCTGATATGTGAAAGATTGGATAAATCTAGGTGGGTGGGCGGATTTGAGTCCGAATCCCGACCCGATCTGAGACCTAGGGGCAAAGAAGCTTCCGAGCTTGACGGCTCGGGTTCTGGAGCATTGCCCAACTTCTTCGACCCGCCCCCCGATCCTGAGTCCAGGACCGGGGTCATGTCCTCCCGCGAGCGGGTGTCCGGCTCGAGGAGCTCAGAAATCTAGACATAGTTCGTCCTCAAAGTGGAGGGAGAATTAGGATGATGCTCTTCCACTACCGCTATCTCATGGGTGACCGGTGGAGAGTGAATCTCCCTTTGATCGGGTTTAAGCCCGATCCGGTCATAGTCTGTAGTGACGCCCAGGGCGGCGATGAGATCAGGGATCTCATTGAGGGAGAAGAGATCCATTGGATCCATCTGTTCGGAGAATTTTGAATTAACGTGGAGGCTATTTTTAATGACCTGAGAAGTCATTGTCGGCGCAATAGCCGTTCGGGCAGTCATAACGAAGCCGCCCAGTAGGAGAGTTTGGCCTAAAGCTAGGCTTTCCCCGGCGGTGATGTTGTCTCTGACGACGAGACGAGCCATCAAGCCTTATCGTGATGACACAGAGGAACTCTCAATGAAAGCACCAATGGCGGTGTCAAAACCGGCGGATCTCGGGTAGGGGGTCCCGAACTGTGCGTCTAAGGCTAATGGTAACAGGAGACTGGGGACACGATGTTTTACCCAGGTCCGGGCCCTCTCGATGGAGGTAATACCCTACTTCCTGCTTGATTGATCTTGATGATATGAGTATTACAAGAGTTGATCTACCACAAGATCAGAGAGGCTAAACCCTAGAAGCTAGCCTATGGTATGATTATTGATGATGATTGTAAGTCCTACAGACTAAACCCTCCAGTTTATATAGACACCGGAGGGGGCTAGGGTTACACATAGTCGGTTTATAGAGGAGGAGATCTACTTTCGGATCGCCAAGCTTGCCTTCCACACCAAGGAGAGTCCCATCCGGACACGGGACGAAGTCTTCTATCTTGTATCTTCATAGTCCAACAGTCCGGCCAAAGTATATAGTCCGGCTGTCCGGATACCCCCTTATCCAGGACTCCCTCATTGAGAGTTCCTCTGTGTCATCACGATAAGGCTTAATGGCCAGATGGCTCCTCGATCCTTCAACCACGCTGTCCTAGGTGAGGTGCTTTCATTGAGAGTTCCTCTGTGTCGTCGTTTTCCACAGCCGGACTACCTCGCGTGCGCATGTATGAAGAGAAGGAACCCGAGCTAGATCGGCAGGACAACTTAGATGCTTTGGAAGAGGAGCGTGATGTCGCTAAAGCCCGTTCCGCATTCTATCAGCAACAGGCTCGAAGGTATCAAAGCAGAGAAGTACGAGCCAAAACTTATAACATTGGTGAACTCATTCTACGCCTACCTGAGAAGAAGAAGGACAAGCTCAAACCCAAGTGGGAGGGTCCCTTCATCATTGATAAAGTTCTCACCGAAGGAGCATACCGTCTGCGCAACGCCTCTGACAACAGACTCGAGCCGAACCCATGGAACGCGGCCAGACTCCGGAGATTCTACACCTAGCACCGAACCCAGTGTTCATCTCCTCACCTCCGCTTCTTCGATTATGTTCCTTTTCCTCCTTTCTCGCCCCTTTTTTTCCTTTTTTTCTTTTTTATATACATACATCCTTAAAACTGTACGGATGCCCTGAGCACTCCGGCCGCATTATGCGCGCGCACTATACCTGGGGGCTTCCTATTCGGAAGCTATATATATAATAACTTTAATGGCTTCTTGCCAAGTCACATATGCATTTTTCTTTCCATATGTGCCTTTTATTCACCATTATATGCATCGATATGACTTAAGTTTTGGCCATGCTGGGTTGCCTGGCTCTTGTATTTATGCCCCACGTTCCCGTTAATTCGGCTAGGGCATAAGGGGAGCACCTCTGTGATTGTTACTGCCGGTTGAGCCAGATGTGTACCTCAGACTGGGTGAAGCCGAAAGCTAGCATTCTGAAGGGAATATTCGGTCGGTGAACAAAAGATGTTCTCGGTCCTAACAACAAAAATACCCAAATGTTTTGTTTCCTGCGCTTTCGCTCGCAGTTCGGACATGCACATCGATGCATGCGTACCGAGAGAGAGGAACCCCTAACGGAACTATTCTCTCTGGAAGATGTTTCTTACTATCCATGTAATATAACATAACTAGTTGGGTACTTGTCTGTTCACGCACTTATGACCCCTACGCCTGGTTTCCATGCATGCCCCGGTTTTTCATAACTGTGTGGGTATTCGGATACACCCCAGACTTTTGGATCCGGGGGCTGAAGCGAAAAGGTCCGCCATGACAAATGATTTTCAATCCGGCTAGAAAGTACACGAGCCCATTCAAAATTACATAATCATACTGGATGGCTATACTCTTCCTCTATACCATCCAACAGGCTGTCTAGCTTACAATCCTGCTGGGAATACTTTGTAGCTAATGCTACTTGATCATATACTAAACTAACGGGTATCTCTTGTCCATCTGGCCCAGCCGGTCCGACTTCGGCCATATGGTTCGGGTCAGCCTTGGCATATCACGTCTTCACCATGGCCCAAGCTTCCCTCGCACCTTGCCGGCAAGCTGATATCTTCCATAGTCAGAAGCGCCGCCGTGCTCCTTTAAGCATCTCTACAAGTTCACCCATGCCTCCTGGCAGGGAAGAGGACAGCCACAAAGCCTGGGCAATACCCTGCATCACCTACTGAGCTCGTTCGTGCAGTTGTGAAAGCTCTTGCAGCAAATCGCCGGCAGACCCGGGCATCTCCTCTTCAGGGCGTCCCGTCAACATACCTGCAGACATAACTCTGTCAATACGCCTCCTCGCCGAACTATACTATAGTTCATTCAAGCACTTACTATAAATGCCGTGTCGAAGTCTACGGTTCTCCTTCACGAAATCCGCGAGCTGAGCCCGAACATCTTTCAATTCGATGCTCAGTTTGAGATTAGCATCTTGCAGCTTATTCTTCTCCTGGATAGACTGCGTCAGCACGCGTTCGCCCGCCTTCAGCTGACTTCCCAGATGCAGCTCATTATCTCCCATAATTTCTGGATTTCCTCCGGGATTGTCTGCCGAATCTTTCATCAGATTTATAAAACATGCCAAACACACAAACTGTCAAAATGAAATTCTTCCCAGAAGAAGCATTTTCGGATCCCCCTTGTTCGGCTACATTAGCCTTCATTTGGGCCTTACACTCCTCCAGCTCTTGAGACAACTGGGCATTCTTCTCTACAAGAACCTGTACATTTACATGATCCTTAAATCAGTTGTGCCAACTGTTTCAAGTATCAGGGGCTACTACTACACATACTTATTTATTCTCTTACCCGTATATCCTTGACATACTGGTCCTTTCCTCTGGCAAGTCCATCTTGAGCAGCGCAGATATAGGCATGTCCGGAGTTGAAGGCATTGAACGCCTCTTCAGAAAAAATACCACCACGGAGTACGGCTCGTCGGCGCCGATGATTCATGGCACTCTCTACTTCTGAATTTGTGGCGGAAAGCATATCTGTATCCTCCGTCGGAGGACAGTTCGACACTGTCCCCACATCAGCCTCCGCCCGTGAACCCGGTCCGGGAATCTGGCTGCTGGAGGCATGGCCGGTAGGGTCCCCGGACACAGTCCGGCGTTTCCTATTGGGGCATAGTTCAAATTGTCACGCCTCGACAAAAATACCAAATAAACCACGGGACAAGTTTAATGCATACCTCTGCGCCTGCGTATCGCTCCTAACCGCCTTCCTTTTAAGCCTACCTTGTCTAGGCGCCTCTTGTTGAGAGGCCCCTGTGGGATCCGCATGACGTCCCGACCGCCGTTTCTATAAAAAGTGAGGCATATGGTCATAAGGTACGGCAAAACGAAGGAATCCTTTCGAAAGGTTGGGACCCCGACATTACTTACATGCGACACGGGAAGCAGTCCGGGATAATCTGCGATGATGGCCACTAAAGAACCGCCACTGCTTGCCTGATAGAAGGCCCCGTCGATGAAATCCATGGATATGTCCGGATCTTCTTCGAGTCCGGGGTCGAGAGCCTGGCCGGGATCCTCTGGCTGCGGAGAAGGGATGTTGAATTCTTTTACAGCCTTCCTCAGTTCCTGTTTTTGAGAAAACAAGGTAAATAATGGCGGTCGAGAAGGTAAGAACGAATAGAGTCGAGTAACAAATAACGACTTACCCAGCTTCGGGGGTTGTACATGGAAAATCCATCCCGCGGTTTAATGCGGAGGAACTCCTATTCTTCTCCCTTGTACAATTCAGATGGTATCTTTGCCAAAGATGTGGCAGAGTCCGGACCTTTGCGACCACAGTGGGAGGCATCTTCTTCTCCATTGAAGTGCCACATGGGTTTTCCCCTATATTGAAGTGGCTGCACTCCCCTTATAATGCATATTCACATAACTTCAATTATTGTCAATCCTGATTTGGCTAGGGTTTGTATCCGGCTCATCAAATAGAAGACTTCCCTGTTTTCCTCCTCTTGGGGGCTTCGAGGGCGCCAGCTTTGGCGTTTCTTCAGCGGAGTATTGGTGAACTCAGGAAGGCCCGTCCGGACTGGGTCAGGAGGGGCACGTCATCAACATAAAATCACTCTGAGGGCCAGTCTTCGGATGCCTTCTTGGGAGTACCGGACAGGTATTCGGTCTGGGCGACGCGCCATATTTCGGCTCCGTCCACTTGATATATAGATCCCTCCTGGTTGCGTGGAACGAGGCAAAATAACCTCTTCCATAGCTCAAAATGAGCTTCGCAGCCCAGGAACAACTCGTAGAGGGCAACGTAGCCCGCAATGTGCAGTATGGAGGCAGGGGTAAGATTATGCAACTGGAGACCGTAAAACTCCAGGAGCCCGCGGAGGAATGGGTGGATTGGAAACCCGACGCCTCTTAGAAGATACGGGACAAGGCATACCCGCTCCCCCAAAGAAGGGTTGGGGAATCTCTCCGCTTGCTCCCCGCCATTATAGGTGGCTATTCTGGATCAGACAGGTACCATGTATGCGGGCGGAATAAACCCTTTGGTCTGCAGCTCTATTAGGCAGCTGTGAGAGATGGAACACTTTTCCCAATCCCCTGGCTTCGAGCTGGGGGAGCGGCGAGCACGGCTGCGGCGACTGGTCATGATGGGATGGCCTCTTTTGGGCGCGCTCTACGGAATGCTTGCTCGGGGGAAGATGGTGTGATTAGGATCTAAAGATCCCCGTCTCCTCAAATAGGCGGCTCACCTACGAGATTAGGGTGTCAAATGTAAAAATGCCTCGGCCCCTCGTCTTCGATCGACACATGGAGATGGCCATTATTGAAGCACAGAAGCCGAGGAGTACAATCTTATGGGGAGGCCGGACACTATTCGCTACAACGGGTGCACCGGATCTGGACAAGAACCCGCCTTGCAATGCCGAAGACAATCTGCGCGCCGGACTCATCGTCATTGTAGCCTGGTTCGGGGACTACTGAGGGAGTCCTGGATAAGGGGGTATCCGGACAACCGGACTATATACTTTGGCCGGACTGTTGGACTATGAAGATACAAGATAGAAGACATCGTCCCATGTCCGGATGGGACTTTCCTTGGCATGGAAGGCAAGCTTGGCGATCCGGATGTAGATCTCCTCCTCTGTAAACCGACTCTGTGTAACCCTATCCCCCTCCGGTGTCTATATAAACCAGAGGGTTTAGTCCGTAGGACTTACAATCATCATCAACAATCATACCATAGGCTAGCTTCTAGGGTTTAGCCTCTCCGGTCTCGTGGTAGATCAACTCTTGTAATACTCATATCATCAAGATCAAACAAGCAGGAAGTAGGGTATTAGCTCCATCGAGAGGGCCCGAACCTGGGTAAAACATCGTGTCCCCAGTCTCCTGTTACCATTAGCCTTAGACGCACAGTTCGGGACCCCCTACCCGAGATCCGCCGGTTTTGACACCGACATTACTGAGGGAGTCCTGGATAAGGGGGTATCCGGACAGCCGGACTATATACTTTGGCCGGACTGTTGGACTATGAAGATACAAGATAGAAGACTTCGTCCCGTGTCCGGATGGGACTCTCCTTGGCGTGGAAGGCAAGCTTGGCGATCCGGATGTAGATCTCCTCATCTGTAAACTGACTCTGTGTAACCCTAGCCCCCTCCGGTGTCTATATAAACCGGAGGGTTTAGTCTGTAGGACTCATGATCATCAACAATCATACCATAAGCTAGCTTCTAGGGTTTAGCCTCTCTGATCTCGTGGTAGATCAACTCTTGTAATACTCATATCATCAATATCAATCAAGCAGGAAGTAGGGTATTACCTCCATCGAGAGGGCCTGAACCTGGGTAAAACAACGTGTCCCCAGTCTCCTCTTACCATTAGCCTTAGACGCATAGTTCGGTCCCCCTACCCGAGATCCACCGGTTTTGACACCGACGTTGGTGCTTTCATTGAGAGTTCCTCTGTGTCGTCATGATAAGGCTTAATGGCTCGTCTCATTGTCAAAGACAACATCACTGCCGGGGGAAGCCTGGCTTTAGGCCAAACTCTCCGGCAGGGCGGCATCGTTATGACCGCAAGAACGGCTATTGCGCCGACAATGATTTCTGAGGTCATTAAAAATAGCATCCACGTTAATTCGGAATTCTTCGAATAGATGGATCCAATGGAGCTCTTCTCCCTCAATGAGATCTTGGATCGCATCGCCGCGCTGGGCGTCGCTATGGACTATGACCGGATCGGGCTTAAACCCGATCAAAGGGAGATTCACTCTCCACCTGTCACTCATGAGATAGCGGTAGTGGAAGAGCATCATCCTAATTCTCTCTCCACTTTGAGGATGAACTATGTCCGGATTTCCAAGCTCTTCGAGCCGGACACCCGCTCGCGGGAGGACATGACCCTGGTCCTGGACTCAGGATTGGGGGGCGGGCCAAAGAAGTTGGGCAATGCCCCAGAACCTGAGCCGTCAAGCTCGGGAGCTTCTTTGCCCTTGGGTCTCAGATCGGGTCGGGATTCGGACTCAAATCCGCCCACCCACCCAGATTTATCCAATCTTTCCCATATCAGACAAGAGCCCCAAGAAACAGTACATCGCTACTGGGCCAGATTCCTCCTTGTGATAAACAGGGTCAAGGACTGTCGCGAGGTAGATGCAATCTCCCTCTTTTGCAAAAATTGCACGGACAAAGGGATTCTCAATGCTATAAGTCATCGTGACATAGTACACTTTGCTGACTTAGCGGCCATAGTGCAAAAGTACTGCGCGATGGAAAGCGCCTGGAAAACCCAAACAAGTTTCTGGGACAGTCCGGCTCTAGCCAAATCCCCTGTCCGAACTAAAAGGGTAAACTCTCGTAAGTCACCCGATTCAAGTACCAAAAAAATAAAACCCGCTGCAAGGCGTGGAACCGTATTGGAAGAATGGCTAAACGGGCCGTGCAAGATTCATAGCACACCGGATACTACGCCAACGTATAGCCTTAGAGCATGTTGGATACCCCGGCAGGTGGCAAAGAGCGGTGAAGATCTCCTCACAAAACATCCCGCTGGAGACAACAATACGATATTTACAGTCTTCGAGACTTTCGCCTGAAATAATAGGCGAAAGCGAGCTCAGCGCAGCCTCACAGAAGTTTGCCACGTGGCAACAATAAACCCATGGAACGACACGACTATAAACTACAATGCCAGTGACGAACCCCAATTCCGGACAATCCGAGCACCAGCCGCTTTGGTCCTTAGCCCTATCGTGGATGGCTTCAGGCTTACTAAAGTGCTCATGGACGGCGGAAGCGGACTCAACCTCATCTATGAGGAAACCCTCAACAACATGTAAATTGACAAGAGCCGCATTGAATGAAGCAGCACTACCTTCAGGGGAATCATCCCTAGTCGAGAGGCACAATGCGCGGGAAAAATCACGCTGGATGTGGTATTCGGCACGCCGGAGAATTACAGGTCCGAAGAAATTGCATTCCAAGTAGCCCCGTTCAGCAGCGGATACCACGCCCTCTTAGGGCGGGACACATTCACGAGTTTTCAGGCTATACCCCATTACAGGTACATGAAGCTCAAAATGCCCGGGCCCAACGGAATCATCACTCTAGCTAGTGATCCGGACATCGCACTCCGCGCCGAAAATAAAACTGCCGCCCTTGCCCTGGAGGCATTATCAGAAGCCCTCACGACCGAAGACCTGACAACACTACGAGCAACAGTGGACAGAGATGACGTGATACTCGACAAGCGACCTAAATCCACCTCCTTCAAGCCAGCGGACGAGATAGTCAAATTCTAGGTCCACCCAACGGACCCTTCAAAGATAGCTTCCATAGGGACACAGCTGAACCCCACAATAGACACTGCACTGCGAGACTTCCTGCCCGAAAATTGGGATATTTTCACCTGGCATCCTTCAGACATGCCGGGCATCCCATGCAGGCTGGCCGAACAAAGCCTCAATATACTAAAAGGATACAAGCCAGTCAAGCAGACTCTTAGGCGCTTCTCAGAGCCTAAGTGGCAAGCCATGGGAGAAGAGCTAGCCAAGCTACTCGAAGCCGGATACTCGATGCCACCGCAGGACACGATTCATTGTGTTTCCTCGATGCATACTCCGGATACCATCAAATCAAGATGGCGGAGTCCGACCAGGTGGCAACAGCCTTCATCACCCCATACGGCCCTTTCTGTTTCAACACCATGCCCTTCGGGCTAAAAAACGCCGGCACAACCTATCAACGCATGATTCATACATGTCTGGAAAAACAAATTGGCAAGACGGTAGAGGCCTACGTAGATGACATGGTCATCAAAACAAGACATATCGAAACCTTAATAGACGACTTGAGGCTTACGTTCGATAATCTCTGAACATATGACATCAAACTCAACCCGGAGAAGTGTGTCTTTGGAGTACCCTCCGAAAAATTGCTAGGCTTCATTGTTTCCAATAGAGGAATTGAAGCCAATTCAGCAAAAATCCGAGCTCTGTCACAGTTGGCTATCCCAACTGACCTCAAGCAGATCCAGAAACTAACTGGATGTGTGGCTGCCTTAAGCCACTTTATCTCCCGCTTAGGAGAAAAGGCACTACCCTTGTATCGCCTTCTTCGACGCACCGAACACTTCGAGTGTACGGATGCAGCCACGGCCGGACTGGAAGAAATAAAGGCATTCTTGGCCACCGACCCAGTCCTGACCGCGCCAAATATGGGCGAACCCATGCTATTATACATAGCCGCAACAAACCAAGTTGTTTGCGCAGTGCTCGTCGTCGAATGAGAGTCAGACGGACACAAGTTCCCGCTCCAAAAGCCGGTATACTACGTGTCCACTGTCCTCACTCCATGTAAATCTCGGTACCCACACTATCAAAAGATAGCGTATGCGGTCTTCATGGCATCCCGGAAACTATGACACTACTTTCAAGAGTGTTCGATCACGGTGGCCTCCGAAGTTCCACTCAATGACATAATAAATAACCGCGATGCAACAAGCCGAATTGCTAAATGGGCTATTGAGCTCCTTCCATCCGATATAACATACAAACCACGACGGGCCACTAAGTCGCAAGTACTGGCTGACTTCATCGCCGAATGGACAGAAGCCGAACTCCCTAAAGAGTACGGCGCGTACTCAAATTGGATGCATTTCGACGGCTCCAAAATGCTGGCCGGATTGGGAGCGGGTGTCGTTCTGACATCCCCCACCGGAGACACGGTGCAGTACGTCCTCCAAATATTATACACAGACTCTAACAATGCATCCGAATACGAGGCTCTGTTGCATGGTCTTTGGATGGCAGTCTCCATGGGCATTCAACACCTCGAAGTGCGCGGGGACTCAAACCTCGCAATATCTCAGGTAAATGGAGACTTTGAGGCCAAGGATCCAAAAATGGTGGCCTATCACAATGCCGTCCTCAAAATATCGGCACGGTTCAAGGGGCTCGAATTCCACCATGTGGTCAGAGAAAACAACCAAGCGACTGATATACTCGCCCGCATCGGCGCTCGACGCGAGCCCGTCCCACCTAACATCTTCTTAGAAAGGTTGTTCAAGCCATCCGTGGCGTGGGAAGGGGAGTCCGGCACTATTAGTCCGGCTCCGAACACAACCCCAGATTCTGAACCTTTAGACGTAATCAGAGGCTCTGCCACCGAAATAACATCTTCGACCCACGAGATAATGGCTGTCATCGCCCCGTGGACCGATCCCTTCTTGGCCTACCTTAATAGGCAAGAGCTCCCCGACGACCAAAATGAGGCACATTGTATTGTGCGACGCTCTAAAGCCTACAAAGTCCACAAAGGAGAACTCTACAAGAAGAGCCCTACCAGAGTGCTCCAAACATGCATCTCCAAAGAAGAAGGGCGGCAGCTCTTAGCCGAAATCCATTCTGGACTAGGCGGGCACCACGCGGAAGCCCGAGCTCTCGTAAGCAAGGCTTTCGGGACATGATTCTACTGGCCGACAGCCCGGGCGGACGCACAGGACCTTGTCCAGCATTGCGTTGGTTGTCAACTTTTTGCCAATCAGAGCCATATGCCCCCTGCCACTCTACAAACGATTCCCATAACTTGGCCCTTCACGGTCTGGGGGATGGATATGGTGGGACCCCTTAAAGGGGGAAGCCATAAGAAAAAATACTTATTGGTCATGGTGGATAAGTTCACCAAATGGATAGAAGCCAAACCAGTTAAAACGGCCGAATCTGGACCTGTGATAGACTTTATATCGGAGGTTGTACACCGTTACAGCGTCCCACACAGTATCATCACTGACAACGGCTCAAAGTTTACAACCGATGAGGTGAAAGCCTGGTGTGGCAAAATGGGCATCAAGCTCGACTATGCCTTTTTCTATCACCCCCAAACAAACAGTCAGGTCGAATGTGCAAATGGTCTTATTATGAGCGGCATAAAACCCAGACTAGTGAGATCCTTGAAGGAATCAGACACGCATTGGGTCGAGGAACTCGACTCCGTACTCTGGGGGCTGCGGACCACGCCGAATCGCACCACCGATACACACCATTTTTCATGGTGTACGTCATAGAAGCAGTACTGCCCTGTGATATAATTCATGACTCACCTCGCGTGCGCATGTATGAAGAGAAGGAACCCGAGCTAGATCGGCAGGATAACTTAGATGCTTTGGAGGAGGAGCGTGATGTCGCTAAGGCCCGTTCTGCATTCTATCAGCAACAGGCTCGAAGGTATCAAAGTAGAGAAGTACAGGCCAAAACTTATAACATTGGCGAACTCATTCTACGACTACCTGAGAAGAAGAAGGACAAGCTCAAATCCAAGTGGGAGGGTCCCTTCATCATTGATAAAGTTCTCACCGGAGGAGCGTACCGTCAGCGTAACGCCTCTGACAACAGACTCGAGCTGAACCCATGGAACGTGGCTAGACTCCAGAGATTCTACGCCTAGCACCGAACCCAGTGTTCGTCTCCTCATCTCCGCCTCTTCGATTATGTTCCTTTTCCTCCTTTCTCACCCTTTTTTTCTTTCCTTTTTTATATACATACAACCTTAAAACTGTACGGATGCCCTGAGCACTCCGGCCGCATTATGCGCGTGCACTATACCTGGGGGCTTCCTATTCGGAAGCTATATATATATATATATAATCACTTTAATGGCTTCTTGCCAAGCCACATATGCATTTTTCTTTCGATATGTGCCTTTTCTTCACCATTATATGCATCGATATGACTTAAGTTTTGGCCATACTGTGTTGCCTGGCTCTTGTATTTATGCCCTACGTTCCCATTAATTCGGCTAGGGCATAAGGGGAGCACCTCTGCGATTGTTACTACCGGTTGAGCCGGATGTGTACCTCAGACTGGGTGAAGCCGAAAGCTAGCATTCTTAAGGGAATATTCGGTCGATGAACAAAAGATGTTCTCATTCCTAACAACGAAAATACCCAGATGTTTTGTTTCCTGCGCTTTCACTCGCAGTTCGGACATGCACATCGATGCATGCGTACCCAGAGAAAGGAACCCCTAACAGAACTATTCTCTCTGGAAGATGTTTCTTACTATCCATGTAATATAACAGAACTAGTTGGGTACTTGTCTATTCATGCACTTATGAACCCTACGCCTGGTTTCCTTGCATGCCCCGGTTTTTCATAACTGTGTGGGTATTCCGATACACCCCGGACTGTCGGATCCGGGGGCTGAAGCGAAAAGGTCTGCCATGACAAATGATTTTCAATCTGGCTAGAAAGTACACGAGCCCATTCAAAATTACATAATCATACTGACTGGCTGTACTCTTTCTCTATACCATCCAACAGGCTGTCTCGCTTACAATCCTGCTGGGAATACTTTGCAGCTAATGCTACTTGATCATATACTAAACTAACGGGTATCTCTTGTCCATCTGGCCCAGCCGGTACGACTTCGGCCATATGGTTCGAGTCAGCCTTGGCGTATCACGTCTTCACCATGGCCCAAGCTTCTCGCGCACCTTGTCGGCAGGCTTATATCTTCCATAGTCGGAAGCGCCACCGTGCTCCTTTAATCATCTCTACAAGTTCGCCCATGCCTCCTGGCAGGGAAGCGGACGGCCACAAAGCCTGGGCAATACCCTGCATCACCTGCCGGGCTCGTTCATGCAGTTGTGAAAGCTCTTGCAGCATATCGCCTGCAGACCTGGGCATCTCCTCTTTAGGGCGTCCCGTTAACATACCTGCAGACATAACTCTGTTAATACGCCTCTTCACCAAACTATACTATAGTTCGTTCAAGCACTTACTATAAATGCCGCGTCGAAGCCTACGGTTCTCCTTCACGGAATCCGCGAGCTGAGCCCGAACATCTTTCAATTCGATGCTCAGTTTGAGGTTAGCATCTTGGAGCTTATTCTTCTCCTGGATAGACTGTGTGAGCACGCGTTCGCCCGCCTTAAGCTGACTTCACAGATGCAGCTCATTATCTGTGTAGTCGAGAGGGCCCGAACCTGGGTAAAACATCGTGTCCCCAGTCTCCTGTTACCATTAGCCTTAGACGCACAGTTCAGGACCCCCTACCCGAGATCCGCCGGTTTTGACACCGACAACGGGATCACCCTTGGGTGGAGGAGGATCCGCTAGGATTTCAACAGGTAAGTTGTGTTCAAGATAGGAAACTGACAAGCTTTTCCATAAACCATCTTATATAGAGACATGACCATAGGATTTTTGTATGCAGTTCTATAGGCCCATAATGCATCATCAAGTTTTTTGGACCAATTCTTTCTAGATCTATTAACAGTCTTTTGCAAAATTAATTTGAGCTCTCTATTGCTCAACTCTATTTGACCACTAGACTGCGGATGATAAGGAGATGCGATTCTATGATTAACATCATACTTAGCAAGCATCTTACGGAAAGCACCATGAATAAAATGTGAACCACCATCAATCATAAGATATCTAGAGACTCCAAACCTCGGAAACATAACTTCTTTAAGCATTTTAATAGAAGTGTTATGATCAGCACTACTAGTTGGAATAGCTTCCACCCACTTAGTAACGTAATCAACAACAACTAAAATATGTGTATATCCATTAGAGGCAGGAAAAGGTCCCATATAATCAAAGCCCCAAACATCAAACGGTTCAATAACAAGAGAGTAGTTCATAGGCATTTCTTGATGTCTACTAATATTACCAATTCTTTGACATTCATCACAAGATAAGACAAACTTACGAGCATCTTTGAAGAGAGTAGGCCAATAAAAACCGGATTGCAATACCTTATGTGTAGTTCTGTCTCCAGCGTGGTGTCCTCCATATCATTCAGAGTGACACTTGTGTTGGATCTGTTCATGTTCATGCTCAGGTACACAACATCTAATAACACCATCTACTCCTTCTTTATAAAGGTGTGGGTCATCCTAGAAGTAATGTCTTAAATCATAAAAGAACTTTTTCTTTTGCTGGTATGTGAAACTAGGTGGTATAAATTTAGCAACAATGTAATTAGCATAATCAGCATACCAAGGAGAAGTACGAGAAGCATTAATGACCGCTAATTGTTCATCAAGGAAGCTATCATCAATAGGCAGTGGGTCATCAAGAACATTCTCTAACCTAGACAAGTTGTATGCAACGGGGTTCTCAGCTCCCTTTCTATCAATAATATGCAAATCAAATTCTTGGAGCAAGAGAACCCATCTAATGAGTCTAGGCTTAGCATCTTTCTTTTCCATAAGATATTTGATAGCAGCATGATCAGTGTGAATAGTAACTTTGGAATCAACAATATAAGGTCTAAATTTATCACATGTGAACACAACTGCTAAGAATTCTTTTTCAGTAGTAGCATAATTTCTCTGGGCAGCATCAAGAGTCTTACTAGCATACTGGATAACATTCAATTTCTTATCAACTCTTTGCCCTAGAACAGCACCTACAGCATAATCACTAGCATCACACATAATTTCAAAAGGTAAATTCCAATCAGGTGGCTGAACAATAGGTGTAGTGATCAAAGCTTTCTTAAGTATTTCAAATGCTTCTACACAATCATCATCACAGACAAAAGGAATATCTTTTTGCAATAAATTAGTTAGAGGCCTAGAGATTTTAGAGAAGTCCTTAATGAACCTCCTATAACATCCCAAATTTTCAATTTGGAATGTTATACACAAGATCATCATTGCATATCATATTTTATTGCTTTTGGCTTGATCCAAGAAATTTTACGCAACTCAAGGACCCTCAGAGAGAGTTGGAATTTCGTTATTTTCATATTTGAGTTTTTCTCAAATTTTGAGAATAGGATCATTTGATTTTATTTATTTTATCTTCAATTATTTCTATTATAAAAATATGAGAGAGGGAATAAAATGACTTTCCCAAAATAAAGAAATAATGAGGATTTAATAAAAAATCAAATAACTTTTATTTTGGAGTTTTTGGCTATTTTATTTGAATTTAGGAAAAAATGCATGTTTTTCAAAACTGTATTTTAGGGCCAAGAAAATGTTCATCTCGTCCTAAATATTTTATTTAGGCGGTGAAATTTGTTTTGGCATTTTTAGATTTCTATTTATTTTTCTAGGATTTATTTTTCTGTTCAGCGAAACTGTTAAAAAAAACTCCCGCGCCCCACTGGGCCGAAGGCCCAGCCGATCTAGGCCGGCCCACTTCCCCGCCGCTGTCTCCCGCGCGGAGACCACGCCGCCGCTGCCGCCCACCCGGACAGGAGTCCGAGCCGGACTCCTCCGCCACCGCCTTGCCCCCTCCCCTAAGCCACCACACCCCCCGTCCTTAAATACTCACCCCACCCCGCCGCCACACCCCGTCCCGCCCTGCCGCTGAAGCCGCGCCGCCGCCACCCACACCACCCTCGCCACCCGCCGCCGCCGCCGAAGCCCGCCGGACCCCTCCGGACTTCGCCGGAGCTCGACGAGGTAGCCGTCGCTGCCCCGGTATTCTAAAGAAAACCGATTCGGTTTTTTAGAAAACCCTAGTTTATTTTTTTAGATCGGTTATTTTTTCCCGGTTTACTTATTTAGCGAGCGTTCGCTCGTTCGTTCGTTTTAACGGACGAGTTCACCGTTTAGTTTCAGTTAATGAACGTCCGTTCGTTAAACTGTTCGTCAGTTTTTCTTTTTCTCAGATTTTCCGTGATTATTTCAGATCGTGATTTCTGATCCGATTTTTGTTTTAGTTTATCTTTTCGCTCGTTTATCGGAATCAGGCGATTCAAGCGCCTAGAGTTTCGTCTCGAAACCCTCTTTCCATATAATCAACTCAAACAAGTTTTTGCTACTGTAAAATTTGACTTAGGTCCAGATTAGTAAACGAAGCTTGTTTCTTTCACTGGTTGAGTTTCGTTGCTTCGTTTGTTTTGATTCTTTTTGCAAACCGGAGTTCTTAAGTCGAACTTTCTGGTTAGTTCTCTTATTTGAGTTTTACCTGTGCATTAGATGAGTACTTATTGTATGTTTGTTTGCTTGTTTGTTTGCGACAGAGTATCCAGAGTGCGCCGCTTGCTACTTCGAATCTCTAGGTTTCACGAATCATCAGGAAGGCAAGTAAAACTTTGATGATACCTCTTTACTACCCAGTTTTATTGCATTAGATCAATCCTCAAAAAATTGCATGATTATGATCTGATTAATTTGTGGGTTTTGGGAAGTAGATGAGGTAGTACCTATTACCTGTTTTATTATCAAACCTTTGGGAGTTACTTCTTCGTTTGCTTATATTGCTATGCTATGCTAGTAGACGTGGATTGGGTGAGTGAATTTCCATGACAGATGTGAGATTGTTAATTAATGGTTTATTTAAGGTGGCAAATTTAATACACATGTGGGTGGATTGAGGCACCTGGGTATTCCAGCGATTGCCTGCTTCTTTTGGACCGCCACCCAGGCCACAAGCCATTATGGGCTCTGGCATAGTTGAGTAGGTTGCGTGAGCTCTTGAAGAGGTGGACTAGAAGATGTAGGGGGATTGTAGGTGTACCGGTCCTCCCGGAGTAGAGAGTAAATGTTTCTGAAAGACTGTGTCTCGGTCATCCGTTTCTCAAACATCATGTAGTGCGAGAAATCCAACGGAGGCGATCGAGTCTTGTGGGGAAAAGTGCGCAAACCTCTATAGAGTGTATAAACTAATCATGATTAGCCGTGTTCCCGGTTATGGACGTTTTGAGTATCTAGTACTTGGATTATCATGTGAATCTCATCATGTTACTTTAATTTAATTTGTTGGGTTTTAATGATGATGCTTAATTGGGATTGAGAGGGTGTCTACACTCTCAATGTTTAACAACCACCATGATAGTTAAATAAAATTTATTCCTTTGCAGTAGCGAAAAATTGGCTTTATGCAAAAACTGTAACCATAGAGCTTTCCACCAGCCATATATGCATGTAGTATAGCATATTTCTGTTCATTACTCTCTATGTGTTACATTGCCAGCATATTCCATGTGCTGACCCATTTTCAGGCTGCAACATTCATGTTGCAGACTTTTCAGACGACAAGTAAGATGCCTTAGGATCGTGGTCCTATACTCAGTGATGCCGTTGGAGTTGATGGACTCACTTATCTTCCAAGCCTTCCGCTGTTATCGTTACTAGATGGCCTTAAGCCATATTTATTGTAATAAGTTCTCCTTTGGAGACATTTGATGTAATAAGTGTGTGATTGCTACTCTGTTATAAATCCTCCAAGTACTGTGCGTGTCAGCATTACTGATCCAGGGATGACACTAAAGCACAGAGATCAGACTGTTTGAGGTCTGGTCGCTACACCTCCTATAAAAACCGGCATGACCAAGGAAACTTCTTATACCTTTGATGTCCTTGGGACATGGCATCTTTTCAATAGCATCAACTTTAGCTTTATCAACTTCAATACCTCTCTTGGAGATTTTGTGCCCCAAGACAATGCCTTCATTAACCATAAAGTGGGACTTTTCCCAATTCAAGACGAGACTAGTGTCTTCGCATCTCTGCAAAACTCGACCAAGGTTGCTCAAGCAATCATCAAAAGAGGATCCATAAACGGAGAAGTCATCCATGAATACCTCACAAATCTTTTCACAAAAGTCAAAGAATATAGCCATCATACATCTTTGAAAGGTAGCAGGTGCATTACATAAACCAAAAGGCATATGTCTATAAGCAAAAGTACCGAAAGGACAAGTAAAAGTAGTTTTTGATTGATCTTCCGCTGACATAGGTATTTCAGAGAAACTAGAATAACCATCTAGAAAGTAGAAATGTGTATGTTTGGATAGTCTTTCTAGCATTTGATCAATAAAGGGTAAAGGGCAATGATCTTTCTTAGTAGCTTTATTTAATTTACGGAAATCAATTACCATCCTATAACATGTAATAATTCTTTGCAGAATTAATTCATCTTTATCATTAGGAACAACAGTAATACCTCCCTTTTTAGGGACACAATGGACAGGGCTTACCCATTCACTATCAGCAACTTGATAAATTATACCTGCCTCGAGGAGCTTTAGTATCTCTTTTCTTACCACTTCTTTCATCTTAGGATTTAATCTTTGTTGAGGATCTCTGACTAGTTTGGCATCTTTTTCCACTTTAATTTTGTGTTGGCATAGAGTAGGACTAATGCCCTTAAGATCATCCAGAGTATATCCAATAGCAGCATGGTGCTTCTTCAGAGTCTTCAATAATCTTTATTCTTCTTGTTCTGAAAGGTTAGCACTAATAATAACAGGATATATCTTTTTTCCATCAAGATAAGCATACTTAAGATTATCAGGTAATGGTTTTAGCTCAAACACGGGATCACCCTTGGGTGGAGGGGGATCCCCTAGAATTTCAAGGGGAAGGTTATGTTTCAGAATAGGTTCCTGGTTAAGGAACACTTCTTCTATTTCCTTTCTTTCTTTCATAAACATATCATTTTCATGGTCTAGCAAATATTGTTCTAACAGATCAATAGGGGGCACGTCAATAGAAGCAAGACCAATTATTTCATCTTTACTGGGTAATTCTTTATCATGAGGTTGTCTACGAAATTTAGCAAAATTAATCTCATCAGTCATATCATCCAAGCCAATCGTAACAACATCCTTTTCGCAATCAATCTTAGCTTTAACATTGTTCAAGAAGGGTCTACCAAATATAATGGGACAAAAGTCTTCTTGTGGAGAACCAAGAACAAGAAAATCAGCAGGGTATTTGACCTTCCCACACAAGACTTCAACATCTCTAACAATCCCAAAGGGCCTAATAGTATCTCTATTGGCAAGCTTAATGGTAACATCAATATCTTCTAACTCAACAGGTGCAATATCATGCATAATCTCTTGGTGTAAGGAAATAGCTATTGCACTAGCACTAGCACCCATATCATATAAGCCATGATAACAACGATCTCCTATTTTAACAGAAATAACAGGCATGCCTAGAACGGGTCTATGTATCTTAGCACCTAGTTTAAAAATATAGCAGTTTCACCACAGAAATAAATAACATGCCCATCTAAATCATCATCCAAGAGATCTTTAACCATAGCAATACTAGGTTCAACTTTGATTTGCTCAGGAGGTGTATAAGTTCTAGTATTACTCTTATGAACAACAGTCGAAGTTTTAGCACGATCCTTTATGCTAACAGGAAAAGGTGGTTTCTCAACATAAGTAGTAGGAACAATAGGATCATTATAAGTGATAGTCTTTTCTCCAACTGTAATAGGTGCAACTACTTTTACTTCAATGGGAGGATTATATTTAAACCACTTCTCCTTAGGGAGATCAACGTGAGTAGCAAAAGATTCATAGAAAGAAGCTACTATCTCAGAGTGAAGTCCATATTTAGCGCTAAATCCACGAAAAGCATCGGTATCCATAAAAGATTTAACACAATCAAACTTAGGTGTCATACCTAACTCCTTACCATCGTCGGAACCCCAATCTTCAGAGTTGCAGTTAATTCTTTCCAATAAGTTCCATTTGAATTCAATAGTCTTCAGCATATAACAGCCAGCACAGGAAGTATCAAGCACGGTGCGATCATTGAGAGAAAGCCGAGCATAATTTTTTTGAATAATCATTTCTCTTGAGAGCTCATGATTGGGGCATGAATATAACATTGACTTAAGCCTCCCCCAAGCTTGAGCGATGCTTTCTCCTTCGCGAGGCCAGAAATTATATATGTAATTACGATCACGATGAACAAGATGCATAGGATAGAACTTCTGGTGAAATTCCAACTTCAATCGTTTATAATTCCAAGATCCCGTATCATCACATAGCCTATACCATGTCAATGCATCTCCCTTCAAAGATAAAGGGAAGACCTTCCTTTTAACAACATCATCGGGAATACCTGCAAGCTTAAATAATCCACAAACTTCATCCACAAAGATAAGGTGTAAATCGGGATGCAATGTTCCATCTCCTGCAAATGGATTAGCTAGCAGTTTCTCTATCATACCCGAAGGAATTTCAAAGTGAACATTTTCAGTAGGTTCAGTAGGTTGAGGAGCAACTCTTTGCTCTAATGGTCGGGGCGAAGATGCCCCGAACAAGCCCCTCAAAGGATTAGTTTCCATAGTGAAAAGTAACAGAAAATTTCATCACACTATATAAATGTTTCCTTACCAAGTTCCACTCACCAAAAGTGCTACACTCCCCGGCAACGGTGCCAGAAAAGAGTCTTGATGACCCACAAGTGTAGGGGATCTATCGGTAGTCCTTTTGATAAGTAAGAGTGTCGAACCCAACGAGGAGCAGAAGGAAATGATAAGCGGTTTTCAGTAAGGTTTTCTCTGCAAGCACTGAAATTATAGGTAATAGATAGTTTTGTGATAAGATAAATTGTAACGAGTAACAAGCAATGAAAGTAAATAAAGTGCAGCAAGGTGGCCCAATCCTTTTTGTAGCAAAGGATAAGCCTGGACAATTTCTTATAATGAGAAAAGAGCTCCCGAGGACACATGGGAATTATCGTCAAGCTAGTTTCATCACGCTCATATGATTTGCGTTCGGTACTTTCTTAATTTGATATGTGGGTGGAACGGTGCTTGGGTACTGCCCTTACTTGGACAAGCATCCCACTTATGATTAACCCCTATTGCAAGCATCCGCAACTACAAAAGAAGTATTAAGGTAAAGCTAACCACATCATTAAACATATGGGTCCAAATCAGCCCCTTACGAAGCAACGCATAAACTAGGGTTTAAGCTTCTGTCACTCTAGCAACCCATCATCTACTTATTACTTCCCAGTGCCTTTCTCTAGGCCCGAATAATGGTGAAGTGTCATGTAGTCGACGTTCACATAACACCACTAGAGGAAAGACAACATACATCTCATCAAAATATCGAACGAATACCAAATTCGCATGACTACTAATAGCAAGACTTCACCCATGTCCTCAGGGACAAACATAACTACTCACAAAGCATATTCATGTTCATAATTAGAGGAGTAATAATATGCATTAAGGATCTGAACATATGATCTTCCAGCAAGTAAACCAATAAGCATCAACTACAAGGAGTAATCAACACTACTAGCAACCCACAGGTACCAATTTGTGGTTTTGGATACAAGATTGGATACAAGAGATGAACTAGGGTTTGAGAGGAGATGGTGCTGGTGAAGATGTTGATGGATATTGACCCTCTCCTGATGGGAGGATCGTTGGTGATGATGATGGTGATGATCCCCCCCCTCGGAGGGAAGTGTCCCCGGCAGAACAGCTCTGCCGGAGCTCTAGATTGGTTCCGCCAAGGTTCCGTCTCGTGGCGGCGGAGTTTCATCCCGTAAGCTTGCCCACGATTTTTTCCAGGGTAAAAGCCTTCATATAGCAGAAGATGGACACCGGAGGGCCACCAGGGGGCCCAAGAGACAGGGGGCCCCACCCTCCTGGTCAGGTTGTGGGCCCCCTGAGGTGTTTCTTCCACTCAATAATTCTTATTAATTCCAAAAATAAGTTTCAGAGTTTCAGGTCTTTTGGAGCATTGCAGAATAAGTTTCCAATGTTTGCTCCTTTTCCAGCCAGAATTCCAGCTGCCCTCATACCCCCTCTTCAAGGTAAACCTTATAAAATAAGAGAGAGAATAGCCATAAGTATTGATATATAATGTGTAATAACAACCCATAATGCAATAAATATTGATATAAAAGCATGATGCAAAATGGACGTATCATGGACTTAACTGCACCTGCCTTTGGCTGTATGATAGGTTGGCCACCCACCTGTTGGGCCCACCTATCATACACGCAAAGGCAAGAGCGTCCCTCCCTCGCCCATGAGCGTGGTGGCTGGCACGACTAGGAGAAGCTTTCGCTACACGCTCTCCCTCCCGCACGCAGTGGACATGCAGCAATTCAATCGGTGTCAGATGGCCAGAAGCGTATTGTTGTACTCCTCCAGTGCAGTAGTACTCCATCATTGTTTGACTTCCCGAAGAGGCAAAGAGCCAAGCGCATCCCGGACGCTCGTGTGGCAGTTTCATGTGTAGAGTAGTCTAGGACAGCGTGTACCGTGCCTGTAAGCTTAAAATCGTTGGGGTCGGCTCCATGCTATGTGGCCGTCTCAAAGTTTTCTTTTAAAATTAAAATAGTCTTCTGGCCCTACCTGTCATCCTGGTGATTGTAGTTTGCACGCTCATCTAGTCAAGACAGGAATATATATTTTAATTTGTGGTGGGTAAATGTTAGAGGTTGCAGCAAATATATTGTACACTGCGGGTTTTTCAGCCAAGTTTAGAGGCAAGCATGTGGGGCCAGTGCTATGATGTGTCGCGTCAACTCGTACAACGAGGAGAAGCTTGATTTTACTACTACACGCCTTCTCCCTCGCCAATGCACGCGGTTGCTCACAAACGAGGACATGCTTTTGCTTATATAGTACTACAACAAGCTATCCCTCCCGCTCGCGGCAGATGGACATGCAGCAGTGGATTGGACACTATGGAAGCAGTAGTAGTAACATCATTGTTTGTCTTCTCGAAGAGGCGAAGAGCCAAGCGCAACCCGAATGTGGCAGTTGCGAACATTGGAGCACACATATAGCCAGGCTCTTGCATGAGAAAAAATTGCTATGTGAGCCCACTATTGTAGTACGTACTTGCTAGTATAGCCCTGTAAACTTGAAAGGAGTATTTGCCTTTCTAGAGATTTCAACAAGTGACAAGACTACATCGAGACGGATTACATATGGAGCAAAATGAGTGAATCTGCACCGTAAATAAATACGTAGTTCTCTCATTTTCCTCTCTGAGGTGCACAATATTGAGTATATTGACTAGTCTCTTTTTGACACACATTTACGTTTGTTTTGACACAGTACAGACGCAAGCGCTCATATACACGCACATACACTCACCCCTATGAACGCACACACGCACACCCTACCCCTATGAGCACCTCCAAAAGACTGGGATGTTTGTTTTCAGGGACTTTTTGGTGTAGGGACTAGAAAAAATCCCTCTTACAGACTTTTTAACCAAACAGGAGGAACTACTAGGGACTACAAGTTGCTCTTTAGGACTAAATGAATAAGACTCTCAAGGAGAGTCTTTTTTGGGACTTTTCCAACAATGCCCCTCCCTGCACCCATTGCCCCGCCGCCCCATGGTGTTGTTTGGTTGTTATTTTTTCTATACTAGGGGTAACATGGTCATTTAATAACCTCTAGGGAGGGACTAGGGACTTTTTAGTCCCCAGAAACAAATAGGGAGGGACTTTTTAGGGATTAGGGACTTTTTAGTTGGGACTAGAAAAAGTCCTAGGACTTATGAACCAAACAGGGAGTTGAGCCGGCACTATCATCTTGAAATTTATGAAGTCACCATAGGCACCTCGTCATCGACGGGAACGTCTGTTGACACGTGACAGACGACACGAGTGGCAGTCGCCTCCATAGGTGCTTGAATGCCAAGGAGGAAGAGGGTAGCGGTTCCCGAGACGTTGAATGGTCAATGATGCATCCTCAATTACATGCAGAGGGAATTAATTGGAGAAGCATAATAGAGCCAGCACAACGTGAATGCAATAGAGTTTGGACTCTCATATAAAGGCGCCCCACCGCTCCAATCCATCTACTCCTAAGTCTTTGCGCAACACTGCTCACTCCAATCCAAGACCATGTGACCAGAAGCCACAAGCACCTATGGAGGCGATGGACGCGAGCGGCAGCCGGCTATGCCAAATCATCCAAGGCACCGGCCTGCGGCCCCGCATCGTGCAGCGTTTCCAGACGGTGCTGGCGACTGCCAGCATTGTACCCTCGCTGACTCCGGCTTTGCCTCTCGCATGGACGACATGATGGTCAACTCCATCCGCAAGTTCACCGCCATCAAGAAGCGCGCGGACGACCTTGCCGTACTGCTCCAGCCCGTGCGCCCAGTCTCCTCATTGCCTGCCACCCTCATCGGCCTCCATGGTGACAAACTCTTTCAAGCCCTGGTGGCCCTGCAGGTGCCGAAGGTCGCGAAGAAGAATGTGCACCTCGAGGTTGCACTCACCGTGCAGCGCCTCACCATGCAAGAAACCGTCGACCTACACATCCACGTCTACGAGGAAATCGTCTTCATAGGCCACTACAAGGCAAGTGAGGACAGAAAGACGTTTGCCTTCTTCTAGCGGCTGCAATCTTTGGACGCCATTGTTTAGAAGCACGTTGACCTGGCCACGAAAGCCGCTGCTACTTAGGCGCCGTTCGGTGGGCCGGCGCTCTGAGTGGAGGAGGTGGACGTTGTCGATGGATGCATCTCTTCTTCTTGCCTCCTGTAACTAGCACTGCATCGCCTCGTGGCCTTAATGTTTTATTAGTATAGTACTCCCTCCGTTCCCAAATATAAGTCTTTCTAAAGATTCCATCAAGTGACTACTACATACGGAGCAAAATGAGTGAATCTACACTCTAAACTATGTCTACATACATCTGTATGCTGTATTCCATTTGAAATAGTATCTAAAACGGCTTATATTTAGGAACGGAGGAGTATATGGCATTTTTATTCCAGTCGTAACGTTTTCACTGTGAGGTGGGGCCGCAGTTGAGCAAACCCACCCCGCCCACCGAGCGTCGGCCGAGTTTAGAATTAGAAGAGAGAAACCAGGGAGAGCTAGCTGTAGCATGGACGCTGTTGTCAGATGGGACTCGTGTTGATAGAATAGGAGTACTGAGCACTCGTACCTCTTTTTTAGGGGAAAATAATCGTATGTCTAGTACCACTAGTTGGGTGCGTGCGACCTATAGCTGTCATCACTTTAGGTCTCCTTTTCGAACCACAGCTACGCTTCACAGTACATATTTTTTCACGCATTTATCCTCCTATATGTACTCCTAGGCTATTTCCACGTGCTCCCATTCACCGACATGTGGGACATAAAGCATCTGGGTCATAGTGCATGCACGACTTGGAGCATATGCCGGGGTACTTTACATTTCAGACCTCACGAATTACATGCAAACCCCCCGCAGAAGAATAAATAAATAAATGAATTACTAGATGAAACCAGATTATTTTCATAGAAACCAGAGGGCGTTCATTAAATTTTGGACATAACACATTTATAAAAAATGACCAGACCTAAACCAGTCTAAGGGCCTCTTTGTTTTTTCCCACAAAAAAGGCCTGTTTGATTCGCAGGATACTGAAAACACAGGAATGGGGAAAGTATGATGGCGATGAACCGATACGAGGAGAACTCTAACTCAGTAAGAGGTTAGAGTTAGATTTAACCCTGAACTAACCCTGAACTAACTCTAAACCAAAGAGGTGTATGGATGGCAGGGTCAAATTGACAATAAATGCTCTTTCTCAATCATTTGACTACTTTGGACCCTATTTCCTACTGGATTTGGTGTGGCAGGCTCTTGTGTGGCCTCCTCCCGCTCACAATTGACATAAACGAACCATCTTTACAAATCAAGCATGCAAAACATGATAATTTTAACTTTGTCCATACGAATGAGATATACCACTTAAACATACAAGTCGTCAATCAAGCTTCACAAAAAAACACTCCATGAAACAAAGCATGAGCTAACTCATCACGGAAGTCATTCATGATAGGGAGGGAGCCCGGAGCCCCTCACGCACCGAGGGAGGAGCTCATCATCGTCGCTCCGGAGGAAGGCTCTGTAGAGCCCAAGCCCCGGGAACCCCTCCGACGCTGGTGCTTGCGAGTTGAGGTCGACACCGGTATGGGTAGCAGGGCCGCTTGCCGCCGACTGGGAACTTAATATTTGGGTCTCTAGAAATAATGCAAGTCTGAAACTAAAATACCTAGAAAGGTGAACTGAATCTTTGGGCCTCTAGAAATAATGCAAGCCTGAAACTAAAATACCTAGAAAGGTGAACTAAATCTTTGGGCCTCTAGAAACATTGCAAGCCTGAAATTGAAACACCTAGAAAGGTGAACTGAATCTTTGGGCCTCTAGAAAGATTTATTACCTCCTCAAGCAGCATCCAACAATTCCATGCGTGCACCACAAATCTATACCAAGTTTTATCAGGATCTACTTTTCCAAATCAGAATTAGCGCTAGAGCGAGCAAGATCAATGATATGGCTGTGAGACAGAGAAGGAACGAACAAACTCACCCCTCTCACGACCTCCCTGGTAGATGCGCCACCGCTGCGCATGACAGAGGGAGAAAAACGACCGGTGAAGGGGGAGCGGGGCGACCTTCGAAGGCCGGAGGGAGAGGGCGGCTGGAGTAGGGCAGCGGAGGCCGGAAGGAGAGGGCGGCCAGAGGAGAGAGAGAGGGTGAGCGGCGCTTGGGCGGGCGGCCCTATGGGGAACATAGAGGAGTCATGCGAGAGGGGGGAGCGATCTGGTGCGGGCAGGGGAGATTTTTTTAGTTCTATTTTAGTGGGCCCGAGGATAACTAACCCTATTATAACCTCTCCACCAGGCTATTTTTTTTAGCTGGGTTAGAGTAAACTAGCTCAAACTAACCCCTCCTGTTTCGATAATTTGAAGCTATTTCAACCCAAACTACCTCTAACTCAGGGATCCAAACAAAGAGGAGTACTAGTATTGTACATGCTACAGTCTGGACTATAGCACATTGTTTTTTATGGCCATATCACCACATTGTTTTCTACTGCTGGTTCACTGGGCTACCGTGATTCGCACTGCTGGTTCACTGGGCTTCCGTGGTTTGCACTCCTCCGACCTGAGTAGTAGTAGTAGTAGTATATACCACATCATTCTTTGCTCCTTCTTACTACGTACTTCACCGACATGTGGGAGAGCTAGCATCCGAGTCGATGTGTCATGCACCAGATTAGAGTGCGGAATGGAAGGGGGGCATCACCCCGGTCGTAGCGCCAGTAATTCATAACTATAGTGAGTAGTCATATCACAAGTCTTTCCAGCAGTAACGCATCGTCAAATCGCACAGCCCGACCTTTCCAGCAGTAAGTTTGAGAATCTGCCACTAGCTCACCCTCCTCACCTCTCTGTCAAACCGCCTACCTAAAAACTGCCACGCGTACTGCCCGTGAAAAGCCCCGCCCTCAACTTTTAACTATGCGAAAATAGTTCGAGCTTGTTCATTCTATATAAATACTTACTGTATGTTTATTCGCCCGTGGGGTTGTTCAATGAATGGAGGGCTGGGGAGCACAAGTGAACAATACTAGTACTACTAGTAGTAAGTAGGAGTCGTATAGTAGTCACCTTAAATAGAGAGTTTCTTTTCTTTAATGACACGTACACAAACTGGATAAGGAACAGATCTATTATTGGTTGAAAAATGGATAGAAAGTGGCGGCTGGTGGACAAGTCAACAGAGTATGTCCATGATTAGATTTTCTGCCCTCACATAGTAAAAGGTCTCCAGGATTAGATTTGCTGCCCTCACATAGTAAAAGGTCTCCAGGATTAGATTTGCTGCCCTCACATAGGAAAAGTTCTCCAGGATTAGATTTGCTACCCTCACAGAGCCTGAACAAACTCGGCATCACCACTTTATGCCTCCTTGTAGGTACATTGTGCTGATGCGTCCACTGTCGCATGTCCTTATACCAACCTTTTGCTATTGTTAATGTAAGGGCACATGTAAAATGAAGCGATCACACTGTAACCTTAAGGACATGTCTAACCAGCGTTATTGTTAATCTAATGCCTCCAGTGATATGATGCAATTAAACCGTGTTAACAAATGGTACTCCTGCTGTTTCACAAGTATGATAAGTAAGTTGCTTCTTTACGCCGCTGAGTGACCTGGTGTCCCCATGGTCCCATGCCCTTAAACCAACTCTTTAGTTGTTGTTGATTTACTGTATCTGGTAAACAAGCAATGCCACCATTAAAGTAATCCCATATTTGACGAATGTCATAGTTGATCGTAATGTTGGTAACATGAAGCATTGCTGACGTTTTAAAATTTCTACTTTCCTTGCGTGATTTCCATGAACATAATTAATATGCTTCTTTTCATTTTGTGTATGTTTTGTATATTCTTATTGACCAGCAACTGTTTACTTTCTATCTTTTGGTGCAGATAGGGATATCCATTTCACCTGTTGCTATTGTGACCTTTTGGTGAACTGCACAAAACACTTTCTTTTGGAATGAGTGTCTTGTGCAGTTCAACTAAAATGTCACGTGGGCAACATCTCCCAATTTTGGTGGACCTGCACAAAATGGTGATTGGAGTTTGCAAAATCTCCATCAAATTCTGCTGGTAATCTCGTGCAACATTTTATTAGCTTTTGCAAGATGAGCCGTCACTGTCACCACAATGGCACTTTATTTTAGTGGAACTGCACAAAAGGATAAGCAAATTATAGTTACACCTTACATGCGCAGGACAGCTAACCTCAATGTTGCTGAATTTTAGTGCAACTACTATAGAAGAACCTACCAGCTCACGAGAGCAAGTACTTCTTGCTAGCTGAATGATGCAATCTTTGCTTCATTTCAGGTGAACTGCAGAAAAAGGCACATGAATTGAATCATGGATCTGCAGGTTGACCTCATCCGAGTGGAGTTGCAGGTTCACCACATCGAGTCGTGGCGGTATAGGGCCCCTCACACCGGTTGCTTAAACTAGTGCCACTATTATAGTAATCATGCTCTTTCTTATCTATGCAAACATGAATACTCTACTACATATGTTGTGATGGTCAAGAGCATTCACCAAGTTCTTGGGTTGTATGACACGGCTAGCCAAGATGAATTTAATCCCGATATTCACTTTATCAAAAGGCTCCAATGGGTTGGTTCTGAATCTTGCAAGCTGGGAATCAATGAGATGTGTAGGCATCTTTGTTGTACTTATTATTTGAATCTTATTTGTTGGTTCTGAATCTTGGAAGCTGGGAACCAACAAGATGTGTATGCATCTTTGTTGTACTTATTACTTGAATCTTATTAGTTGGTTCTGAATCTTGCAAGCTGGGAAACACGGCATGAGAATGCAGAGGACAGTAACCATAACAAAGTTTTCAAGCTTGGTAGCATTTCCTGTGTGAAAGTGCGGCAATGTGCTAATCATGTGCGTCCTTAGAATAATAATTCTAATTATTGTGCATGTTGATCCTGTGGCACTGATAGAACGAGCCAATGCATTGCTTGTTTTAAGAATACATTTTAATTAAAGCTAATTAAATTTAAGTAAAGTGACCACTAACACTTGTTATTACAGTACCAATACAGACCCACTCGTGAACCGACGTGTGTGGCCGGAATAGGTTTCTTAATGGAGGCGTTTGAATGCGCCGAGGGTGCATATTCTGCCGGGCGTGCAGCAGGCGAAGGAAGGGTACTAACTATTGTCGCCTATACACACTTAGTTTACTGTTGAATCCAGTTCCCCAAGAGCTGAAAAGTGAACTGCTGCTGCCGCCTACTCACTCGTTCACTTGAAGAGACTCCAATGGCGATCCAAGGGGTGAGCCTGCTGGATATGGACTTCAGCAAGGAGTTCACCTTTGAGTTCTCCGTTCAGTCCCATGGCGGCACCAAGTTGAATGTGATGTACACCAATGATCCGGACTCGCTGAAGCTCTGCCTCGCCGAGTTCAAGCAGTACCTACAGGACGAGAAAGCACAAGGTCGCAAGACTAGACCTTGTGCCCATCCATTCATCTCCTAACAGGGACCAGCGAATCACGGTTGCCTAGGTATGCGTGCGAGATGAGGTTCTCGTCTACCACTACTGTAGGGCCATCAAAGGTTCTGGAGCATTCGCCCGTTTCATCGGCAGCGCCGTGTGACACTCCAAAATTTTTGGTGGTTTGTTTTTCAAAAGAGCCTTGCTTGGTTTGAAAGGAGGTCATTTAAACCCTTCCTAAAAACCCTCTTCTAAGTTTGCCCTCTCAAAAAAAATCCTTTCTTGGATTTAGTTTCTTTTAAAAAAAAGAAAATCCTTTTTGTTTTGGGCTTTTATTTGGTTTTGATCCCTTCAAAATTTCACCATGCCTCCTATGGTGAAATTTTCCCAAAACCTCTCCTCCCACTTTAGTTCAACCCTAACATTCTGTCCAAACTAATAAAATCCATTTTTGGATTTTATTCCAACTATTTCTCCTCCCAAAATAATTCTGTCTTTTCTTTTGAGCCTAGGTGGATTGCAAAGCAAGTGCCCTAATTCTTTTGATTTTTGACCTCAACTCAACACCCTTGGATAGTCCTTTGTACCCACAACCCAGAACCATCTTGATCCACTCTTCTCCTGTTCAAATATTTCAAATTCACTCACTGCAAGTTTGGACCAGATTTGCCAAATTTGGTGAAATTCATATCTACACCTCTCCAAAAATTCCACAAATATTCAGGCAGCCTCTAGATGCAATGAGAGGCCCCTCCACCAAAAACCAGCTCAAGGGAAAATCCCTACATGCCTAGATCATTCTGTCGAACACCTTGCATGCACTAGTTCTAGTTCATATTCAGTAAATTCAGAAGTTCAGTGTCGATCTTCGTCAGTAACTTCAGTCACGAGCTCACAGTGCGCTTGGCACGTAGCTCACGGCCAGCCTTGCTTGTCCGGAGCCTCACACGCGCGCTTGGCGCCTTCCTGGCGTCGGTGGCGCCCTGGCCCGCCTGCGCCGGCGTGTCTTGCGGCGGCCATAGCGCCGTAGCAGCTGACAGGAAGCAGAACGGCGGCACAACGCCGTTCGGCGCCGCCCAAGCGTCCTGGTGGCTCCGCGTGGCCACCTCCTTGCCAGCGCACGCATGCAGCACCGTCGCCGTGGCGCGGCACGCGCAGAGCGCGCTCTCTGCCGCCGACGGGCCCGCGCCGCCCCGTTCCGTCGAACTCCCCCTAAGCGACCAAATTACAGCGCGGTCAGCATCTAAACGGAACCAGGGGACATCCACGACGAAGCTCAACCTCTGAACCCCCCCCCCCGTGCAACCACTGCACCACCGTAATCACCTCGCCGGAGAACCCCGTTCTCGGCAACCGCCTCGGGGCGGCTATATATAGCACCCCGAGCTTGCGCTCGCCTCCGCACGACTCCACCACCACACCAGACCCCGCCCGGCCACTGAACGAGCCTCGAGGGGCCTTTCCTCCTCGACTCCGGCCACCTCCGTCCGCCTCGGGCTCCGGCTTCGTTCTCTCCGGTGAGAACCCCTCCGCCGCCCTAGTTTCGACCGTAGCCTCGTACCACCTCTAGTAAGATAACCCCCAGCTCAATTTTGGCCTCGCAGCTCTCTCCGGCGAGATCCACGACCACCCGAACCGCCGTCCGCCGGAGCAAGCGTCACCGCCGACGTGGTACTCACCGGCGACCACCACCACCTCCCACAGACGCGGAATGGCACCCTGAACACAGAGGTACACCCCGATCACCTTACCTCGCCGTGGATCGCCGCCGGCGACCACCGCGCCTCTCGGCGCCGTCGCGCTCTGTTTTCCCTCGTTTGAAAATTCAAACCTGACGGGTGGAGCCCGCCTGTCAGTCTCTCAGCCGTTTTTTTTAAAACGAAACGTTATCTGTACTTTTCCGCAGAACCCCCTGGAAGTTTTCTGTTTCATTACAGATGAGTCCTTGGTTAAAACACTTATAACTTTTAACAGAAAGGAATTTTTGAGTGATTCTTTTTCTGTTCTCTTCAAAATTTTGTCTAGTTTTTTATCATATTTATTTGAAAAATATTTGGAACACTTTTCTGTACACTCACGGCATTTACGTTGCGTACGTATTTTTTCTTATACCGTAGATACCGGAGGAGGTGACGGAGCTGCAAACTTCGCACAGTTAGACTCCGACTACTCCGAACCAGGCAAGCATGTTTGAACTCTTGATATGATGAGTGTTGTTGCATGTTTGCATTTTAGTATAGTCATGGCATGTTTATGAACATCACTTTGCATGATATATCTCATGCACATAATCGGAAAGTAGGTTTCGGAAAGCATTATGTTGTTGGATACATATTTGCAAAGCCATGTGTTGGTATGAGGATGGGTAAGATGGCAGTGTTGTGACATGCCAGTCTTATGCCAGATTATTTGACTTCCGTGTCGTCATGACACAATTCACATTCCCCATTCATTCCATCCTATACTGTCACATGTTTTCCGAAAGGAATATGGCATAGTAAGTTGCAAATCGTTTTCCTGGTACACACCAAGTGGAGAGGCCGGGATGAGGGTTCCATGGCCCTGGATTAAAGCCCGTCATCCGGTTAGGGGGCATGGGTGTTTCCGGTTGGGACCGAGAGGGGGGCACCCCTTAGAGCGCGCGTATAGAAATTTGATCCCATGCTATTCGAGGTTGTGGCCTCCCCGTCTCAAAGTTTTTCTTGGACGTTGTCCAGGGTGATTCCTGGCATCGTGAGGTGAAATGGGTGTGTACTAGTTAAATGTGTTTCTACTGAAATACCGTAAATGGAACTAGTCCTTCGTGACTACGGAAATCCGTTGGCTGTGTTCAGTTCTTCCAAACTCTGCAGGGTCTCAATCTTTCAATTATCTTGTACTTTGTTCAAGTACTATACTTATCTTATCTTGTCAGGTATTCAGCCTCAGTGACAAAAACTCCGATGGGATTTATGTGTAATAAATCCGGTTAAAAGATTATTCTTGTGGATGGACTAATTCGTTATTTACATTTATTACAAGGCCATGTCTGTGATGTCGCTCAGACGTCCGACGGTGGCACACCTGTTATTTGCTTTTGTTAAAGCCCTGTCTGTGATGTCGCTCAGACGTCCGACGATGGTATTTCTTTTAAAGCCCTGTCTGTGATGTCGCTCAGACGTCCGACGGTGGTATTTCTTAACCTTGTGATTCCCTTTTTTAAAGCCCTTTATGTGATGTCGCTCAGACGTCTGACCGTGGCATTTGTTTTAAAGCCCTGTCTGTGATGTCGCTCAGACGTCCGAGGGTGGTATTTCTTTTAAAGCCCTGTCTGTGATGTCGCTCAGACGTCCAACTGTGGTATTTCTTTTAAAGCCCTTTATGTGATGTCACTCAGACGTTCGACTGTGGCATTTCTTTTAAAGCCCTGTCTGTGATATCGCTCAGACGTCCGACGGTGGTATTTCTTTTAAAGCCCTGTCTGTGATGTCGCTCAGACGTCCGACGGTGGTATTTCTTTTAAAGCCCTTTATGTGGTGTCGCTAAGACGCCCGACTGCGGCATGCATTTTTATTTATTTACCTTTCGAGGCGTCGCTCCAAACACCCGATCGGTTTTCAGTTATTAAATTTTGATACATCAAGTTCTGCAATATTACCGTTGTTATTTGAGTATCATACTTTGTTCATGACGCATTCATGCATTCATTGATTATATCTTTTGTCCGAACTGTCTTGCGAGTACTTTCAAGTACTCACCTGGCTTGTTGATTTGGCCAGATGCTGATGAAGGCGATCTCATGGATGAAGAGTTTGATAGCGAGTCCGACGCCTAGAGGAGTCCCAGTCAGTCCCGTGCGATCCTGTTTTGGTCATTGTATTATCCGCTTCCGCAACCCCGAATAAATTCATCGAGCCTCACCTCGACGCTCGATGTACTGCCAGTAGAAGTCAAGTTATCCACCACCACTTTTCCCTCGAGCTAGTAGCATGCCACCCCACCCTTGTGTCAAAACCGCCCATATGTAATATATTGGCGAGTCTGTAATAAATTGTTGAGCAGCCTCAGCTCAACCCTGTAATATATTTGATGCTACTGGTTCTCTGTTTATCAAGCTTTTGTCTACCAGAAAGGATGACTTTTCCTATACTGGGATTTAAAGATTGGTTTTCTCAATAAACATTTTTATTGAAAAACCGGTCGTGACAGACTTGGTATCAGAGCCAGGCTGACTGTAGGAAGCCACTAGGTGCGATCGCTAATTGGTTATTAGCATGATAGAGTTATTCATGTTTTTACAAATGTAGTCATTTTCTGACAGTCAGCATAAAATTTATGATCTGACCACTCAGAATTTTTACCTACTTTTGTAGATGGCCGGCAATGACTGCGAGTCTCAGATGTTCGCCAACGTGCCTGAAGGGTTCGTCAAACTCCTCTCCTTCATCGTTCAGGTCGCGATGGGGCCATCCGTGCGCCCAGTCTTCACGCTTTGTCCACACAAGATCAACGACAGTCTGACTATGCACCAGGCCGCGGTGCAATTCAGGGGAGGCCATGCTGAAATATGCCGCCTCCGATTCGTGGGGAGATCCATGCCTACAGAAAGGCATGCTATGCAGATGGCTGCCCGCAAGACGATAGCCCGTCTTCGGGATGTTCTTCCTGCAATGAAGACCCGTCGCTACCGCTACCTTCCATGCCATGTGCCTTACACCTGTCACTACTCTTTCTCTTGCCCCAGAGGAGAGTGAGACGAAGCCTTTGAGATGATTGTCGAGTACCTCCGAGCCCTGGAGACAGCATTTGACTGCATGGTGGATGACCTCATGGCTGCACGCATGGACTCAGTTCATGGCTGTGCTGCTAACAGGAGGGAACTCCTGCACACCGCTCCACCACAGACTTTCGTGTCATCCACAGCCTCTCACTCACCTACCATACTCGCCTCTGCTCGTCGTCTGCCTACCATAGAGGAATTTAACCAGGCTATTGCACCCACTCCCGTCCGCTCTGCACCACTTGTTGCACCCACTCCCATACGTGCTACCCCACCTATTCCACCCACTCGTATTCGTGTTATTCCGCCTATGGCACCTGCTCCATCAGCTCAGCGCAACGTTTCTCGTCTGGAACCTATTAGCGAGGAGGAGGTTGATTCCCCAGCGTCTCTGCGTCTCACCCTCGGCAGGCCAAGGGAGATCCTCACCATCTCCGACTAAGTACGCTTAGACGCCATGCGATGTATCAACTTGTGTAATATGTTTTTATGTACATAGGTTGTGAGAAGTAGCCTGTTTGCGCATCATGTAGGATCTGGAGGAGTGCACTAGTTTAAATAACATGTCAGGATTATGTACGCATATCCTGAGTGATGTAATGTATAATTATGCCCGCGTGTAAGATATGCACTAGTCCTTCTCCGCGCGCAATCGTGTGTTTCCAAAAAAAATACTATGGAGTTTAAAAATGTCCTTTGGGTGTGATTTTATTGACTTTTGCGACTCTCTTTCTTATCTTACGAGTTCACAAAAAAATTATCCCCAGAGTGAAGGATGTCTCGTCCTTGGACGCGCTCCATGCCAACTCAGCCAGAAGAAAATTATGGCACACCGCAGAACCAGAATTTCACTCAGGGTCAGACAAGTCAACAGGACAGTGAAACAGCTTTTACACAAGTTTGTCGTTTGTATGAACAGAGTCAACAGCAACACCAGGAAATGATGAACCAATTCATCAATATGGGAAGTAACCGTGGTCAGTATCAACCGCAATCCAAATTATCTGAGTTACAAAAGACGCGTCCTCCAACATTTTCTCATACTGACAAGCCTCTTGAGGCCGAGGACTGGCTTCGAGACATGGAGAGAAAATTAATTATCGCACAGTGTTCAGACCGTGAAAAAGTACTGTATGCACCACATTATCTCACAGGTGCTGCTGCATCGTGGTGGGAAAACTTCCTGCACATGCACCCCAACGAAAATGAAATCACCTGGGAAAATTTCAAAGAAGGTTTTCATGGGGCACATATTCCTAAGAGCGTCATGAAAATCAAGAAGAAGGAATTTGATGAACTCAAGCAAAGAGCCATGACAGTGTCAGAATACAACAGCCAATTCACACTGCTGTCTCGCTACGCCAATGAAGAACGCATGACCGAGAGCAAGAAGATGGAAAAATTCTTGGAAGGCCTGGCACCCGCCCTTAAGTGCCAGCTAGTTGTGCACACCTTTCCAGATTTTAAAACACTGGTGGATAAGGCCATTACCCTGGAAAATGAGCGACGTAGCCTGGAAGATATCCGCAAACGGAAAAGGGACCAGACTATTTTTCTCGCAATCACAGAAGCAAGAAGGAATTTTAGAAGGGGGATTCACACAAGACCCCAGCGAATAATTCACGTCCAACCAAGAATTTCCATGCAAGAGACAAAGAGTTCACCTATCGCCCAGGCATTACCTGTTATGCTTGTGGAGAAGAAGGGCACTATGCCAAGCAGTGTCCCAAGCCAAGGAACTCAAACCCGAAGCTCAATAATGGTGGAAATAATTCAGCACCAAAGCGAAGCAATTTCAACCCCAACAACAACCACCGGAAAGGTCACTTGAACCACGTGACCCGAGAGGAAGCACAGAACGCCCCAGATATCGTACTCGGTATGTACCCCGTCAACACAATACCTGCCATGGTTTTGTTTGATTCTGGAGCTTCTCACTCTTTCGTTTCGAAAAGTTTTGCTTTGCAAAATAATTTTTCGATGCTTCCCTTGGAAAAATCAATGATCGTCAAGTCCCCTGGGATTAAGCAAGTGACCCAGAGTTACTGTCAAGGTGTGGTTATTGAATTTGAAGGATTGAAATTTTACGCCAACCTTATTGTACTGGAAAGCAAAGGACTGGATGTCATCCTAGGAATGGATTGGTTGACCACCAACAAAGGTTTTATTGACTGCTTCAACCGTACCGTGATTCTCACCCACCATCAAGGGAAGAAAATAAAAGTTTCAGCCAAAGAGAGACAAATACCTCGGCAACCTAGATTAAACAAGGTGGACGTTTCTGAGCTGAACAAGGTTCCAGTGGTATGTGAATTTCCAGATGTATTTCCAGAAGAACTACCAGGCATGCCACCAGACCGAGAGATAGAATTCAGCATTGAGCTAGCACCCGGAACCACTCCTATTTACAAGAAACCTTACAGAATGGCACCATCCGAATTGGTAGAGTTGAAGAAGCAAATAAAAGAATTATTGGAGAAAGGATACATACGAGCCAGCTCCTCACCTTGGGGTTCTCCAATTTTATTTGCCAAGAAGAAGGATGGAACAATGAGGTTGTGTATTGATTATCGAGCTCTCAACATGGTCACAATCAAGAACAAATACCCAATGCCCCGAATAAATGATTTATTCGATCAGCTCGCACAGGCCAAAGTCTTCTCAAAAATTGATTTGAGATCAGGATACCACCAATTAAAAGTACGAACAGAAGATATTCCCAAGACCGCTTTCACCTCCAGATATGGGCTGTATGAGTTCACAGTAATGCCATTTGGACTAACCAACGCCCCCGCATATTTTGTTCACCTCATGAACAAAGTGTTTATGAAGTATATGGACAAGTTTGTTGTGGTATTCATCGATGATATTCTGATATATTCCAAAACACCAGAAGAGCACGCCGAACATCTCAGGATTGTACTCGGAGAACTCAGGAAACATCAACTGTACGCCAAATTCAGCAAATGTGAATTTTGGCTAAGGCAGGTGGGTTTTCTGGGCCACGTGCTAACCCAAGAAGGTATTGCAGTAGATCCGGAAAAAGTCAAGGCCGTACTTGGCTGGAAACCACCAGCTAACGTAACGGACGTACGGAGTTTCTTGGGAATGGCAGGCTATTATCGGAGATTTATTGAAGGATTCTCCACTATAGCAAAGCCCATGACACAATTGCTCAAGAAAGGCAAGAAATTTGAATGGACAGAAGCATGTGAGAAAAGCTTCCAAGAGCTAAAAAGAAAATTAACAACGGCACCAGTACTAATTGTGCCAGATATACACAAGAACTTTGAGGTATATTGTGACGCATCCCGGAAAGGCCTCGGATGCGTATTGATGCAAGAAGGCAAGGTAGTTGCGTATGTCTCCAGACAACTACGCAAGCATGAGGAAAATTATCCCACTCATGACTTGGAATTAGCCGCGGTCATCCATGCACTCAAGGAATGGAGACACTTCCTGCTTGGGAATCGTTGTGAGATATACACAGACCATACGAGTCTTAAGTATATTTTCACACAGCCAGAGTTAAATCTACGGCAACGACGCTGGTTAGAGTTGGTGAAGGATTATGATGTTGGAATCCACTATCATCCTGGAAAAGCAAACGTTGTGGCAGATGCACTTAGTCGCAATCCCAGCACGAAAGACGATAATATGCCAAAATTGAGGCCAGAATTTCAACAGGAATTTGCCCGAATCAATCTCATAATGGTCACCGAAGGCAGTGTATCAAATATTGAAATACAGCCTACCCTGATGGAAAGTATCAAGGAAGCCCAGCACGGACACCCCAGCATTGAGGGCATAAAAAGAAAAGTGAGTTTGGGAAGAGCCTCAGAATTCAACACAGATGAGCAAGGAATATTGTGGTACGGAGAAAGGCTATGCGTACCAAATGTCAAGGACCTCAAACAGCAGATATCAACTGAAAGTCACACAGCTCCGTATTCAATCCATCCTAGAGGGACAAAAATGTACAAAGACCTTCAGGAAAATTTTTGGTGGCACGGTATGAAGAGAGATATAGCCACGTTCATTGCATGCTGTGACTCTTGTCAACGTATCAAGGCCGAGCACCAGAGACCAGCCGGACTGTTACAGCCAAATAAGATACCCGAGTGGAAATGGGACGAGATTGGAATGGACTTTATCGTTGGACTGCCACGGTCACAACACGGAAACGATGCCATATGGGTCATAACCGACAGATTAACCAAGGTGGCACATTTTATTCCGGTAAAAACAACTTACACCACTCAGAGACTAGCCAGACTTTATCTTGCCCGTATCGTCTGCCTACATGGAGTCCCTAAGACTATTATCTCCGATAGAGGCACACAGTTCGTCTCTACATTCTGGGATCACCTACAGCAGGCACTGGGAACCCAACTAGCCTTCAGTACCGCATACCATCCCTAGGCTGATGGACAAACGGAATGCGTAAACCAAATCTTAGAAGACATGCTAAGAGCCTGTGTCCTCACCTACGGGAACAGTTGGGAAGAAAGTTTGCCATATGCGGAGTTCGCATACAACAACAGCTATCAAGCCAGCTTGCAAATGGCACCCTTTGAAGCTCTATATGGGAGAAGATGTCGTACCCCGCTAAATTGGTCAAAGACCGGAGACAGCCATATCTTTGGCCCAGATATGCTCAAGGAGGCCGAGGAGAAAGTTAAGATGATTAGAGAACGACTCAAAACAGCTCAAAGTCGGCAAAAGAGTTATTACGACCGAAAGCATCGGGAAATCAGTTTTGAACCCGGAGAATTGGTATACCTGAGAGTTTCTCCTATGAAGGGTATGCAACGATTCAAGATTAAGGGGAAACTAGCACCAAGGTTCATCGGACCATTTCATATAGTGGCCCGACGAGGCAAGGTAGCCTACCAGCTGGACCTGCCCGGAGACTTATCCGGTATCCACAACGTGTTTCACATCTTGCAGTTGAGAAAATACATAAGCAACCCAGAGAAGCAAGTTTCACATGAGTATATTGACGTGCAACCGGACCTCACTTACCGGGAGCACCCAATAAAAATATTAGAAGAGTCTGAGAGGAGGACCCAACAGAAAACCATTAAGTTTTTCAAAGTTCAGTGGAGTAATCACACCGAGAATGAAGCAACTTGGGAAAGCGAGGATTTCCTTCGGACAGAGCACACACACCTGTTTAAGGATCAGCTGAAATCTCGGGGACGAGATTTTTCCTAAGGGGGTAGGTGCTGTGACACTCCAAATTTTTTGGTGGTTTGTTTTTCAAAAGAGCCTTGCTTGGTTTGAAAGGAGGTCATTTAAACCCTTCCTAAAAACCCTCTTCTAAGTTTGCCCTCTCAGAAAAATCCTTTCTTGGATTTAGTTTCTTAAAAAAAAGAAAATCCTTTTTGTTTTGGGCTTTTATTTGGTTTTGATCCCTTCAAAATTTCACCATGCCTCCTATGGTAAATTTTTCCCAAAACCTCTCCTCCCACTTTGGTACAACCCTAACATTCTGTCCAAACCAATAAAATCCATTTTTTGGATTTTATTCCAACTATTTCTCCTCCCAAAATAATTCTGTCTTTTCTTTTGAGCCTAGGTGGATTCCAAAGCAAGTGCCCTAATTCTTTTGATTTTTGACCTCAACTCAACACCCTTGGATAGTCCTTTGTACCCACAACCCAGAACCATCTTGATCCACTCTTCTCCTGTTCAAATATTTCAAATTGCACTCACTGCAAGTTTGGACCAGATTTGCCAAATTTGGTGAAATTCATATCTACACCTCTCCAAAAATTCCACAAATATTCAGGCAGCCTATAGATGCAATGAGAGGCCACTCCACCAAAAACCAGCTCAAGGAAAAATCCCTGCATGCCTGGATCATTCTGTCGAACACCTTGCATGCACTGTTCTAGTCATATTCAGTTAAATTCAGAAGTTCAGTGTCGATCTTCGTTAGTAACTTCAGTCACGAGCTCACAGGACGCTTGGCACGTAGCTCACGGCCAGGCTTGCTTGTCCGGAGCCTCACACGCCCGCTTGGCGCCTTCCTGGTGTCGGTGGCGCCCTGGCCCGCCTGCGCCGGCGTGTCTTGCGGCGGCCGTAGCGCCGTAGCAGCCGACAGGAAGCAGAACGGCGGCACAACGCCGTTCGGCGCCGCCCAATCGTCCTGGTGGCTCCGCGTGGCCACCTCCTTGCCAGCGCACGCATGCAGCACCGTCGCCGTGGCGCGGCACGCGCAGAGCGCGCTCTCTGCCGCCGACGGGCCCGCGCTGCCCCGTTCCGTCGAACTCCCCCTAAGCGACCAAATTACAGCGCGGTCAGCATCTAAACGGAACCAGGGGCATCCACGACGAAGCTCAACCTCTGAACCCCCCCATGCAACCACTGCGCCGCCGTAATCACTTCGCCGGAGAACCCCGTTCTCGGCAACCGTCTCGGGGCGGCTATATATAGCACCCCGAGCTTGCGCTCGCGTCCGCACGACTCCACCACCACACCAGACCCCGCCTGGCCACTGAAAGAGCCTCGAGGGGCCTTTCCTCCTCGACTCCGGCCACCTCCGCCCGCCTCGGGCTCCGGCTTCATTCTCTCCGGTGAGAACCCCTCCGCCGCCCTAGTTTTGACCGTAGCCTCGTACCACCTCTAGTAAGATAACCCCCAGCTCAATTTTGGCCTCACAGCTCTCTCCGGCGAGATCCACGACCACCCGAACCACCGTCCACCGGAGCAAGCGTCACCGCCGACGTGGTACTCGCCGGCGACCACCACCACCTCCCACAGACGCGGAATGGCACCCTGAACACAGAGGTACACCCTGATCACCTTAACTCGCCGTGGATCGCCGCCGGCGACCACCGCGCCTCTCGGCGCCGTCGCGCTCTGTTTTCCCTCGTTTGAAAGTTTAAACCTGACGGGTGGAGCCCGCCTGTCAGTCTCTCACCCGTTGTTTTTAAAACGAAACGTTATCTGTACTTCTCCGCACAACCCCCCTAGGAGTTTTCTGTTTCATTACAGATGGGTCCTTGGACCAAAACTCTTATAACTTTTGATCAGAAAAGTATTTTTGATTAATTCTTTTTCTGTTCTCTTTAGATTTTTGTCCAGTTTTTTATCATATTTATTTGAAAAAAATTCGGAACACTTTTCTGCACACTCATGGTATTTACGTTGCGTACGTATTTTTCTTATACCGTAGATACCGGAGGAGGTGACGGAGCTGCAAACTTCGCACAGTTAGACTCCGACTACTCCGAACCAGGCAAGCATGTTTGAACTCTTGATATGATGAGTGCAGTTGCATGTGTGCATTTTAGTATAGTCATGGCATGTTTATGAACATCACTTTGCATGATATATCTCATGCACATAATCGGAAAGTAGGTTTCGGAAAGCATTATGTTGTTGGATACATATTTGCAAAGCCATGTGTTGGTATGAGGATGGGTAAGATGGCAGTGTTGTGACAAGCCAGTCTTATGCCAGATTATTTGACTTCCGTGTCGTCATGACACAATTCACATTCCCATTCATTCCATCCTATACTATCACATGTTTTCCGAAAGGAATATGGCATAGTAAGTTGCAAATCGTTTTCCTGGTACACGCCAAGTGGAGAGGCCGGGATGAGGGTTCCATGGCCCTGGATTAAAGCCCGTCATCCGGTCAGGGGGCATGGGTGTTTCCGGTTGGGACCGAGAGGGGGGCACCCCTTAGAGCGCGCGTATAGAAATTTGATCCCATGCTATTCGAGGTTGTGGCCTCCCCGTCTCAAAGTTTTTCTTGGACGTTGTCCAGGGTGATTCCTGGCATCGTGAGGTGAAATGGGTGTGTACTAGTTAAATGTGTTTCTACTGAAATACCGTAAACGGAACTAGTCCTTCGTGACTACGGAAATCCGTTGGCTGTGTTCAGTTCTTCCAAACTCTGCAGAGTCTCAATCTTTCAATTATCTTGTACTTTGTTCAAGTACTATACTTATCTTATCTTGTCAGGTATTCAGCCTCAGTGACAAAAACTCCGATGGGATTTATGTGTAATAAATCCGGTTAAAAGATTATTCTTGTGGATGGACTAATCTCGTTATTTACATTTATTACAAGGCCCTGTCTGTGATGTCGCTTAGACGTCCGACGGTGGCATACCTGTTATTTGCTTTTGTTAAAGCCCTGTTTGTGATGTCGCTCAGACGTCCGACGGTGGTATTTCTTTTAAAGCCATGTCTGTGATGTCGCTCAGACGTCCGACTGTGGTATTTCTTTTAAAGCCCTTTATGTGATGTTGCTCAGACATCCGACTGTGGCATTTCTTTTAAAGCCCTGTCTGTGATGTCGCTCAGACGTCCGACAGTGGTATTTCTTTTAAAGCCCTGTCTGTGATGTCGCTCAGACGTCCAACGGTGGTATTTCTTTTAAAGCCCTTTATGTGGTGTCGCTAAGACGCCCGACTGCGGCATGCATTTTTATTTATTTACCTTTCGAGGCGTCGCTCCAAACACCCGATCGGTTTTCAGTTATTAAATTTTGATACATCAAGTTCTGCAATATTACCGTTGTTATTTGAGTATCATACTTTGTTCATGACGCATTCATGCATTCATTGATTATATCTTTTGTCCGAACTGTCTTGCGAGTACTTTCAAGTACTCACCTGGCTTGTTGATTTGGCCAGATACTGATGAAGGCGATCTCATGGATGAAGAGTTTGATAGTGAGTCTGACGCCTAGAGGAGTCCCAGTCAGTCCCGTGCGATCCTGTTTTGGTCATTCTATTATCCGCTTCCGCAACCCCGAATAAATTCATCGAGCCTCACCTCGACGCTCGGTGTACTGTCAGTAGAAGTCAAGTTATCCACCACCACTTTTCCCTCGAGCTAGTAGCATGCCATCCCACCCTTGTGTCAAAACCGCCCATATGTAATATATTGGCGAGCCTGTAATAAATTGTTGAGCAGCCTCAGCTCAACCCTGTAACATATTTGATGCTACTGGTTCTCTGTTTATCAAACGTTTGTCTACCAGAAAGGATAACTTTTCCTATACTGGGATTTAAAGATTGGTTTTCTCAATAAACATTTTTATTGAAAAACCGGTCGTGACACGCCGACTGCACCTTCGCTACGGTGGAGAGAAGGAAGAACGCGACGATTTGGCCATCTGGTGCAGCAAGCTTGTCGACATCCAGAAGCAATACAAGATCATCGGTAACAAGCAGGAGAAGGTCTCCGTGGTTGACCTCGCCGAGACCATCATCAACCCCTGCTACACCAACATGAAAGAAGACAACGATACCAAGGAGCTCCACCAGCCACCCTGCATCCAAACAAGTCAACCCTCATACTCCCCTCCGCCTGCGTCTTCCCCCGCTCCAGTTCGTTCGGTCCATGGTCTCAACGTCGCCCTCCACCTTGGTGCTCTCGCCATGGCGCCGCCGTCTGTCATTCCCAACATGGTCAGCAAAACAAGAGGAATCGGGAGACAACTGTTCGTCGAGAGGTTGACAGTCCCGAGCTCACCAGGTCCATGGCCTAGGTTTTGTTGTTTAACATGGGCAGCCCACGACATGTTTCAACATTTTTTGGATCAAGCGGCCTCTGGGTCTCCCAACCTAGCTTGTCTATAACATCAGCAGCCCAAGTTATGTTTGTTTTTTCAAGACGAGGCACAGCTTAGTTCTTTTTTTCTATAAGAATGCAAAACTGAACCTACGTTTTCCCTTCAATAATAGCACACACACACACACACATACACACACACACACACATACACACACACACACACATATATATATATATATATATATATATATATATATATATGAAGTGTCATAAGTTTTGTTAAACCTGTCGTTCGTCCAACCATTTTATAGACCTTCCCACTTCCTTTATTTTTTGTTTTCATTAATCCTATATCTGAATTTTCTTCCTATTTCTTTTTTGATGTAAACTGAGTTTTCTCTCAGTACTTTTTCCTAGAACCAACTCAACTGTCCCACGTCTAGCCTAAAAAATAATAATACCCCACATCCTATTAACTCATCAAATTAAAATGATATTTTATTTCGTAAACTGAAAGTTCTTACAAAACAATAATAACAATTGTTTATATATAACTTGGCAAGTTAACTCCTAGTGATTGTGTACATAAGCTTGCAAAGATTTTACTGACCAATGCAGTAATAGACGTGCAATCATGTGTTTATGTTTTTATAACATTTCTCCGTCCAGCCCAACATGATATTTTCACCCAGCCCAGCAAGTCGCGGATTTCGAGAATAATGCAAATAGGCTTTAAATTCTACCATATTTATAAACGGGCCGCATAGATGCTACCACGGGTTAATAGGACGTTCATCCAGAGGCAACACCACGGGGTCGTGTTCATCCACCCCCACCGGGAACTGTTCATCCAAACCCCCCAGCAACGCTGACTATTCATCCAGAGGCAGCATCGATCGGCTCCAGTTAGCAGCAGTAGCGAAGGAATCGCTCGATCGGGTTCAGTTAATAGCCATCGATTGATCGCTCGGGTTCAGTTACACGTAGCCTGCAGTGCAATCGCTCGGGTTCAGTAGGTGAACGCCTTGCTCGGGTTCAGTTTGAGCCCAACGCCTCGCACCCACGCATGTGCGTGTACAAGAGAAACGCGTAAACCTCCATGCATCGCTCGGCACCGACCACCCACCGTAACCAGGGCACCTCGATATTTTCCTCGCCCTCGATTCTACCACGGGTTTTTCCATCATGGACGGCCCAAAGAATGTCATGCAACTGCATCTCCGGCCCGCCCAGGACGAAAAGCCCATTTTCTGTCATGATTTTTTGTCATAGAAGTAGGAGCTGACCATATCTATGATTATACCGGGTTTTGTCACAATTATCATCATAGAAGTGTCATAAGTATGATAGAAAACTTTTTGTTCGGCCCAAAATGTCACGGATGTGTCTTTTTTTGTAGTGCAAGTACGTGATCCAAATGCATTTTCCCCGGGAAAAGTCAACGAACAACACTGCAGAGTACGAAGGTCTGCTTGCCGGTCTCAGGATCGCGGCAGACCTCGGAATTAGAAAGCTCAACATTAGAGGTGACTCACATCCTGTTGTCAAGCAATTCCATAAGGATTATCAGAGCCCGTTGATGGAGGATTATGTAGATGAAGTGAGGAAGTTGGAGGATTGTTTTGACGGGCTGCAAGCAGAGCATGTACCCCGAGCGGAGAATAGCATCGCTGATGACCTGTCAAAGCGCGCTGCACTCAAGCTGCTTGTGGAACTAGGTACCTTTGTGCTCCAGTTAACTCAGCCATCCATTGAACCATCAACAGGGCAGAACAAGCAAAGGAAGGCGGGCCCCGGTAAGTACTTTCCCGCTGAGCTCCCAGGAGCCGCCGGTAAGGAAGTTGCCGGGAGCCCCAAGCTTGTCGGGGAGCAGCAGCCTCAGACAGGGCCTCAAGCCCTGGTTGTCGAGACAACTACCCCCACAGCAGGAGATGAGCCGTTAGTCCTTGCTGTCGAGCCTCAGGCTCCGGCATAGGCACAACCCATCGTCCATTTCCTCCAAACTAGGGATCTTCCGGAGGAATAGGAGGAAGCAGAAAAAGTCACCCACCGGTCTAGTATGTATCAGTTCATGGATGATGTCCTATACAGAAGGAGATTGAAGTGCATCCCCCAGGAGGACGGACTAGAGCTGTTGGTGGAGATACATGGAGGCATATGTGGCTCTCACATAGTGTCAAGAGCCCTTGCCGGCAAAGCATTCCGGCAAGGCTTCTTTTGGCCCACCGCTCTCCAGGATGCGACTGCACTAGTAACCAAGTGTGAAGTGTGCCAATTTCATTCAAAGAAGCTTCATCAACCAGCTCAAGCCCTTCAAACAATTCGTCTTTCCTGGCCATTTCCAGTCTGGGGGCTCGACATACAGGGCCCCTTCTCCCGTGTTGTTGGGGGCCTTGAGTACTTGTACATCGTAATCGACAAGTTCACAAAGTGGCTAGAAGGGGAGCTAGTGAGAAAGGTGACAACACAGTCAGTCGTCAAGTTCTTCGAGGGACTCGTTTGCCGTTTTGGTGTGCCAAACAGAGTCATCACCGACAACGGCACACAGTTCACGAGCCGAACTTCATGTAGTATACTCAAGACCTCGGCAGCAAAGTCTATTTTGCTTCTGTTACTCATCCAAGAAGCAATGACCAGGAAGAAAGAGCATGCTAAAGTGTTGTGAGGCCTCAAAACAAGGACTTTCGAGAAGCTATGCAAGTGCGGAAGGCGCTGGATTAATGAGTTGCCAACGGTTCTTTGGTGAATCAGAACGACACCAAATCGAGCCATTGGCTAGACACCCTTTGCCCTGGTCTACGGGGCGGAAGCAGTTCTCCCCATGAAACTCGTATACGGGTCACCTCGAGTGCTTGCTTATGATGGGTTTGAGCAAGAGCAGTTGCGCCAAGATGATGCAAAACTCTTTGAGGAAGATTGTCTTCAGGCTGCTGTGCGAGCCACGGGCTACCAGCAAGCCTTGCGCTGCTACCATAGCCGCAAGGTTCATGCCCGAAGCCTCGAGGAAGGCAACCTTGTTCTTCGGCAGGTTCAATCCGCAAAGAATTCAAACAAGTTGACGACAAGGTGGGAAGGCCCTTATCGGGAAATCTGACTCACCAGGCCTGGTGCAGTCCTCCAGGAGACTGAATATGGCATTCCGGTGAGCAACTCCTGGAATATCGAACATCCTCGCAAGTTTTACCCATAAGGCGTGGTTGCCGGGAGCCCCGACAACTACCTTTTGTACTAGCCTTGCCGACGAGGTATGTAACCCTATGTACAAAGCCAGGCGCAGATCCCGTGCGCAGTCAAACAACTTTTAGTATGTATAGTTTCCTGCTAGTCTTCATTTATATACAGGATATTGTGCTGCCCTTGATTCTAGCAGGTACTGATGGATCACCAAGGTTCTGTGCCCCTGTCCTCTTTTCCCTTTCAGCCACAGTGGTGACACTCCGGCAAGAGGTGGAGAAGACTGCCCGGCACGATGATCCCCAGCAAAACAAACAGATAAAATTCACCTCTTGTCCATTCGTGTTTGTAACTTGTGACTTGTGCATTAGAAAACCTCGCCACTATTTTGAAACCAGGTGCTCTCATCCCTAACCCGAACGTTGCTTCGGTCAGAATGGTCGCAGTAGCCTTTAGTAAAAAGATATTGGCGGGGGGCTGGACCCTTTGTTTGTAACCTGGCAGATGTGATTCTCCGGCAGGCACAGAGGGCGCCGACAAGGTAGCTTGCCGGAAACTCATTTATTATTATTAAAGAGGCATTTCGCCTCTACATGGACGTACACATGCATGGGTTCCCGGCAAAGCCCATCTTTTTCATTAACATGCTGATACAAGTACAAATGTTGCAGAACATAAGCATGGGCTCGAGAGATTACATTATGTAAAATTAAGATTTGGCAAGTGCCAACAGGTTGGAAAAAATATAAGTGCCCCATAATCCCCATTCTTGCCACTTTCCTCCCCAGGCACAGCAGCCGAAGAAAGGTGACGGGCATGGGGAACGCAGTTATGGAGAGCTTGACGGGGTAGCCCGTCGGCCACCGATGCCGGAGCCAGCAGGACGTAGCCCCCGGCAAGGCGTGTTGCCAGGGGAGGAGGCGGAGCAGATGATGGTGCAACCACTAATGATCAGCTGGAATCAGAGTCAGCATCCTCTCGCCCGCTACCATCGTCGTTGCTGGCGTTGTCCTCCTCATCACTGTCGCTCGAGGAGGAGCTTTCGTCGTTGGTGGAACTCTCCACGCAGCACCCTAAGCGGATTTCTGAGCTCCCGAAGAGCTTGACGGAGAGTAGGCCGCTCTCCATTAACTTGAACTGGATAACATGCCCCTCCGAGTAGGCTCATGGGTGCATGCAAAGGTTTTCCACCCACGGCGAAGATACATGACATGAGGGACAGGGAAGTCGACATCAACCCACATGCTGCCATTCCCGCAGCCCTCATATGCAGCCTCAAGGCGTGCAGCGGATCCTGCTCCATCACCCGAGAGAAAGGGGTAGGGAGGCGAAGATGCCTGCACACGGGCTTGTACAGCCTGATGAAGAACTCATGGGGCTGGTCTCCGACGTGGCCCTCCATTGGAGGAGGGTCCGCCAGCAGAGGCGCAACTGGTGTGCCGCCCCGTCCTCCTCTTCACCAAGCACTATGGCGACCTTAGCCTCGCCCCCTCCCTCTCCCTCTCGCGGCGGGCTCCGCCGCCGTGGGCTCCGTAAGAGGGTGGACGCGTTGTCGAGCAGAAGCCCTCGTCACCGCCGCCGAAGAACCAGCGTGCCCTCTCACCATGACGAACGAGAGAAGATTCCCGAGCAAGAAGAAGAAGGAGGTGAATGCGGAAAGGTATCGTCCCTCTCCCTTTTTATAGAAGGGAAGGGCCGAGGCCTGGCCTCCCAATTAAAGGGCGGCTGCCCCATTTGACCAATGCGGCCTCCTGAGGCGCAGGGAATTAGGAACCCCCCACTGCCCCAATCAGCAACGTCTGGTTTCCCGCCTCAGCGTTAATGCCCATGCCCTCCGCATCCGCCGATTGCCCTTCCTAAGGCATGGAGGACACGTGGCGAGCGAGCCAGAAGCATAAAGACAAGTGGAGCGACCATTTTCCACCCTGTTATTGTGGGGTGCGGCGCCATGCAAGCCACGACCCGAGTCCACCTAGTTAATGAGTAGCGCCCCTACGAATTCCTCTTTTTATGAGGGAGGCGCGGGCCGCCTCCTTACTACCCACTGCGGGGTGACGCAAGCATGTTGCGGCCGCTCTACACACGACCCCCACGTCACGCACTCAATGCAGATCGTGGGGTGGCACAACTGACAAGAAAATTGTGGCGGTTGACCTTTGCCGCACCTGCACGTGCACTACTTAGGGCCTGGCCCAACTACGCCTTGCGCTTATGTGTGTCCCAGGCCCGGGGGCTCCTATCGGTGTACAATAGTATAGGGCCCTTCTGTACCCCGTACTCGTGCGCGGGCAGCCACAGCCATAGCCAAAGCTAGGCTTGACGGGGCAGCGGGAGGCAGGAACAGAACTACCAGGACAACATTCAAGACGATGGACAGAGACCAGGCGACTGGCCGAGCCTCAACCGACAACACCAGCAAGGCCATGAAATACCAGCAAGCTCCGACAAGCTCCTTGCCGGGGCAAGTCCATGAAATACCAGCAAGGCCATCACCCTTGAGGCTGAGGTTTCTGGCATCATCAACGACGTCAAAGCCACGCCTCGGGAGGTGCGTGTGTAGTGGCATGCAGATCTTTGTGAAGATTGGTGGCCTGCAGGTCCACGTAAGGAATCAGAAAACAATTATGAGACCCCTGGCAAGGCCCTTGCCGAGGACGGCTGTGAGACCCATGGTAGGGCACTTGCCGGGGACGACTGCGAGGCCCCCGGCAAGCCTTGTCAAGGACAATTGCAGGTCCACCACCAGGCCCATATAGGGTGCGTCTTTTCCACCTCACCATCGTTCCAGTGCGACGACCAGCTTGCTAGCTAGGCAGGCGCCTGCGTGGCGGCATGCAGATCTTCGTGGAGGCTCTACCACCGTGCCAACACGGCAACTAGCAAGCCAACGTGGCGCTGCATGCCGTGTCAGCCTGGACGTGTGTCAAGACAAGAAGAGGCGGCGACGGATGGGACGACTTCTATTTCCATCCCCGATAAAGTTAGAGGGCACGTAGGCAGCACATTAAATGCGTTTTGTCCTATGATGTTAGTGATAAGCTTGATCTCTGTAGATATTTTACAGCTCTTATGTGCCAATGTGGCCACTCCTTGGATGTATAAAAGGAGGCCCGTGGCATACTGAGAGAAGATTCGGACTTTTTCGACTAGGCATGCACAGCAGCTAGATCAAGAGCTCAAGAACGCAGAATATACACACAAGCAGGACTAGGGTTTTACGCATCCTTGCGGCCCGAACCTGGGTAAAAATCCCTTGCACTAATCACTAGACCTGCTCTTCGTGCAGCTCTCTCCCCGTCAACCGTAGAAGGGACCCCCGTGATCCCATAGGTGTCATTTTTCCCTAACACATGCTATTATATTATCTGTTTTGGATGTTTTATATGCAATAGTATGCTATTTTATATTATTTTTGAGACTAACCTATTAACCTAGAGCCCAATTCCAGTTCCTGTTTTTCCGTGTTTTTGAGTTTCACAGAAAAGGAATACCAAACAGAGTCCAAATGGAATTCAAACGGAATAAAACCTTCACGATGATTTTTCTTGGACCAGAATACAACCAGGAAACTTGGAGATGAAGTCGGAGGAGCTACAAGGCGTCCACAAGGATGGAGGGTGCACCCAGGGGGGTAGGGCGGGGCCCCACCCTTGTGGGAACATCGTGCACCTCATGACCTAATTCTTTCGCCTATATATTCTCATATATACCCAAACCAACAGGAGCATCCACGAAAACACTTTTCCGCCACCGCAACCTTCTGTACCCATGATATCCCATCTATGGGCCTCTTTCGGCATCCTGACGGAGGGGGATTCGATCACGGAGGGCTTCTACATCAACACCATTGCCCTTCTGATGAAGTGTGAGTAGTTTACCATAGAGCTATGGGTCCATAGCTAGTAGCTAGATGACTTCTTCTCTCTCCTTGATTCTCAATACCATGTTCTCCTCGATGTTCTTGGAGATTTATTCGATGTAATACTTTTTTGCGGTGTGTTTGCCGAGATCCGAATTCTTATATGAATATTATTCTCAATACCATGTTCTCCTCGATGTTCTTGGAGATCTATTCGATGTAATACTTTTTTGCGAATTTATGATCATCTTATCTATGAATATTATTTGAATCTTCTGTGAATTCTTATATACATGATTTGATATCTTTGTAATTCTCTTCGAACTATCGGTTTGGTTTGGCCAACTAGATTGGTTTTTCTTACAATGGGAGAAGTGCTTAGCTTTGGGTTAAATATTGCGGTGTCCTTTCCCAGTGACAGTAGGGGCAGCAAGGCACGTATTGTATTGTTGCCCTCGAGGATAAAAAGATGGGGTTTTCATCATATTGCTTGAGTTAATTCCTCTACATCATGTCATCTTACTTAATGCATTACTCCCTTCTTTATGAACTTAATACTCTAGATGCATGTTGGATAGCGGTCGATGTGTGGAGTAATAGTAGTAGATGCAAAATTGTTTTGGTCTACTTGACACGAACATGATGCCTATATTCATGATCATTGCCTTAGATATCATCATAACTTTGTGCTTTTCTATCAATTGCTCGGCAGTAATTTGTTCACCCACTGTATTATTTGCCATCTTGAGAGAAGCATCTAGTGAAACCTATGGCCCCCGGGTCTATTTTCCATCATATAAGTTTCCGATCTACAATTTTAGTTTCTGATCTACTATTCTTGCAATCTTTTACTTTCCGATCTGTAACCAAAAATACCAAAAATATTTACTTTATCTATCTCTATCAGATCTTGCAAGTAACTGTGAAGGGATTGACAACCCCTTTATTGCGTTGGGTGCAAGTTTTTTTGATTGTTTGTGCAGGTATTCGGTGATTTGTGCGTTATCTCCTACTGCATTGATACCTGGTTCTCAAACTGAGGGAAATACTTATCTCTACTTTGCTGCATCACCCTTTCCTCTTCAAGGGAAAAACTAACGCAAGCTCAAGAAGTAGCATCGTGCTAAGCAAAGTAAGATGCATAAAAGATAAGAATCACATGTAAACAAAATATGTGACATGATATGGCCATCATCATCTTGTGCTTTTGATCTCCACCTCCAAAGCATTGTCATGATCTCCATTGTCACCGGCTCGACACCTTGATCTCCATCGTAGCGTCATCATCGTCTTGCCAACTATTGCTTCTACAACTATCGCTACCGCTTGGTGATAAAGTAAAGCAATTACATGGCGTTTGCATTTCATACAATAAAGCGGCAACCATAAGGCTCCTGCCAGTGTCGGTAACTTTTAAAAAACATGATCATCTCATACAATAACGTATATCACATCATGTCTTGACCATATCACATCACAACATGCCCTGCAAAAACAAGTTAGGCGTCCTCTACTTTGTTGTTGCATGTTTTACGTGGCTGCTACGGGCTTCTAGCAAGAACTGTTTTACCTACAGCACAAAACCAGAACGGTGATTTAGCAAGTTTGCTATTTTAACCTTCAACAAGGACCGGCCATAGTCAAATTAGATTAAACTTAAGTAGGAGAAATAGACACACACCAGCTACCTTTACGCAAAACTAGTTGCATGTCTGTTAGTGGAACCGGTTGCATGAACGTGGTCATGTAAGGTTGGTCCAGGCCGCTTCATCCAACAATACCACTGAATCAAAATAAGACATTGGTGGTAAGCAGTATGACGATCGTCGCCCATAACTCTTTGTGTTCTACTCGTGCATATCATCTACGCATAGACCTGGTTTGGATGCCACTGTTGGGTAACGTAGCATGCAAGTTCAAAAAAAATCCTATGCTCTCGCAAGTTCTATCTAGGAGATGCATAGAAACGAGAGGGGGAGAGTGTGACTACGTACCATCATAGATCGAAAGCGGAAGCGTTTGACAACGCGGTTGATGTAGTCGAACTTCTTCTCATTCCGACCGATCAAGCACCGTACGACGACACCTCCAAGTTCTGCACACGTTTAGCTCCATGACGCCCCTCGAACTCTTGATCCAGTAGAGTGTCAAGGAAGTAGATGAGTTCCGTCAGCAGGATGGCATGGTGACAGTGATGGTGAAGTGATCCGTGCAGGGCTTTGCCTAAGCACTACGAGAATAAGACCGAAGGCGTAAACTATGGAGGGAGGCGCCGCACATGGCTCAAAATTGTTGGTGTGTGTTCTTGGCACCGCCTCCCCATGTATATATAGGTGGGAGGGGAGGGGAGCAGCCTTGGGGCCCCAAGTAGGAGGAATCCTACCTGGGGCCCTAGTCCAATTCGCCCCCCCTTCCTTTTACCGGAAGGGGGGAAAAGGGAAGAGGGAAGGGAGGAAGGAAAGGGGGGCCGAACCCCCTCTTCCTTCTCCTATTTGGCCTCCTGCCTTCAGGGGCGTACCACCCCTTGTGGGCTGGTATTCTCCCCTCTTATGGCCCATAAGGACCATTATTCCCTCGGGGGGTTCCGGTAACCCCCCCGGTAGTCCGAGAAATACCCGATACTACCCGGAACACTTCTGGTGTCTGAATACTATCATCCTATATATCAATATTTACCTCTCAACCATTTCGAGACTCGTCGTAATGTATGTGATCTCATCTGGGACTCCGAACAACATTCGGTCACCAAATCACATAACTCATATAATACAAAATCGTCATCGAACGTTAGACATGCGGACCCTACGGGTTCGAGAACTATGTAGACATGACCGAGACACCTCTCTGGTCAATAACCAATAGCAGGACCTAGATGCTCATATTGTCTCCCACATATTCTACGAAGATTTTTATCGGTCGAATCGGTATGACAACATACGTTATTCCTTTGTCATCGGTAGTATGTTACTTGCCCGAGGTTCGATCATCGGTATCTTCCTACCTAGTTAAATCTCGTTACCAGAAAGTATCTTTACTCGTTCCATAATGCATCATCCTACAACTAACTCATTAGTCACTTTGCTTGCAAGGCTTCTTATGATGTTCATACCGAGAGGGCCTAGAGATACCTCTCCGATACTCGGAGTGACAAATCCTAATCTCGATCTATGCCACCCAACAAACACCTTCAAAGATATGTGTAGAGCATCTTAATAATCACTCGGTTATGTTGTGAGATTTGATAGAGCACAAGACATTCTTCCGATATCCGGGAGTTGCATAATCTCATAGTCGGAGGAATATGTATTTGACATGAAGAAAGCAATAGCAATAAAACTGAACGATTATTATGCTAAGCTAATGGATGGGTCTTGTCCACTACATCATTCTCTAATGATGTGATCCCGTTCATCAAATGACCACACATGTCTATGGTTAGGAAACTTAACCATCTTTGATTAACGAGCTAGTCTAGTAGAGGCTTACTAGGGATACGGTGTTTTGTCTATGTATCCACACATGTATCAAGTTTCCGGTTAATACAATTCTAGCATGAATAATAAACATTTAGCATGAATAAGGAATATAAAATAACAACTTTATTATTGCCTCCAGGGCATATTTCCTTCAGACAGCATCGATCTAGACACTTTTGTCGAGCCAGCGAGCCCTCCTCCTGTCGAGTGAACAAAAAGCACTTAATGGTTTGAATTCATTTGCCTCGGGATGCCAAGTGATTCTGTAATCGTTAAACTGCTTCAGGCTTGACATCCGAATACTTTTGGTTGTGATTCCGAACTTCACAGTTTTATCCCAACTTGGTGGGTGTATCTGAACATTGCTTTTTTGCTTACAGAATGCTTTATGTGAAGTTTTTTAACTTAGGTGAAACTGATTCGCAGCTAAGCCCCCGAGTGATAGGACTGCTCTCACTCGGAGTAGATTTTTAACTTAGGCGAAAATGGTTCGCGGCTAAGCCCCCCATGGGAGGATTGCTCTCCACTCGGAGTAGTTTTTTAACTTAGGCGAAACTAGTTCACGGCTAAGCCCCCAAGTGGGAAGATTGCTATCCACTCGGAGTAGATTTTTTAACTTAGGCGAAACTGGTTCGTGGCTAAGCCCCCGAGTGGGAGGTTGCTCTTCACTCGGAGTCGTTTATTTAACTTAGGCAAAATTGGTTCGCGGCTAAGCCCCTGAGTGGGAGGATTACTCTCCACTCGGAGTAGATTTTTAACTTAGGCGAGAAACTAGTTCACGGCTAAGCCCCCGAGTGGGAGGATTCTCTCCACTCGGAGTAGTTTTTTAACTTAGGCGAAACTGGTTCGCAGCTAAGCCCCCGAGTGGGAGGATTGCACTCTACTCGGAGTAGTTTTTGAAAACTGGTTCACGGCTAAGCCCCCTAGTGGGAGGATTACTCTCTGCTCAGAGTACTTTTTTAACTTAGGCGAAACTAGTTCGCGGCTCAGCCCCCGAGTAGGAGGATTGCTCTCCACTCGGAGTCGTTTTTTAACTTAGGCAAAACTGGTTCGCGGTGAAGCCCCTGAGTGGGAGGATTGCTCTCACTCGGAGTGGTTTTTTAACTTAGGCAAAATTGGTTCGCGGCTAAGCCCCCGAGTGGGAGGATTGCTCTCACTTGGAGTGGTTTTTACCTTAGGTGAAATCGGGTTTTGCAGCTAAGTCACCCACTGGGTGTACACCCAGTGGGTGATGAAGGCCGTTTTTATTTCATCTGGCCCAAACAGTCGAATCTGATGGTATCCAGAATATGCATCAAGAAAAGACAAATGCTCACACCCCATAGTCGAGTCGACTATCTGATTGATGTGGGGGAGCGGAAAATGATCTTTCAGGCAGGACCGATTGATATGCTTGAAGTCAATGTACATGCGGAGTGACTTATCCTTCTTGGGAATCATGAGGACGTTGGAGAGCCACTCGGAGTGGTATATCTCGTAGATGAACTCAGCTGCCAGGAGCTGAGCCACTTGCTCGCCAATCACCTTCCTCTTCTCTGCGGTGGATGATACGTCTCCAACGTATCTATAATTTTTGATTGCTCCATGCTACTTTATCTACTGTTTTAGGCAATATTGGGCTTTATTATCTACTTTTATATTATTTTTGGGACTAACCTATTAACTGGAGGCCCATCCCAGGTTTGCTGTTTTATGCCTATTTCAGTGTTTTGAGGAAAAGGAATATCAGACGGAGTCAAAACGGAACGAAATCAACTGGAGAAGTTAATTTTGGAAGGAAACCCACCCGATGGACTTGGAGTGCACGTCAGGGGAGTCCCGGGCTGCGCACGAGGGTGGGGGCGCGCCCCCCTGGGCACGCCCCCTGCCTCGTGAGCACCCCGGAGGTCCACCGACGTACCCCTTGTACCCATATATACCTACGTACCCTAAAACTTCCAGAACAGAAGATAGATCGGGAGTTCCGCCGCCGCAAGCCTCTGTAGCCACCAAAAACCTCTTGGGAGCCCGTTCCGGAACCCTGCCGGAGGGGGATCCCATCACCGGTGGCCATCTTCATCATCCCGGCGCTATCCATGACGAGGAGGGAGTAGTTCACCCTCGAGGCTGAGGGTATGTACCAGTAGCTATGTGTTCGATCTCTCTCTCTCTCGTGTTCTCTCTCGTGTTCCCTCTATGGCACGATCTTGATGTATCCCGAGCTTTGTTATTGTAGTTGGATCTTATGATGTTTATCCCTCTCTACTCTCTTGTGATGCATTGAGTTTCCCCTTTGAAGTTATCTTATCGGATTGAGTCTTTTATGAGAACACTTGATGTATGTCTTGCGAGCCACTTGATGTATGTTTTGGTGATCAACTTGCGGGTTTCGTGACATTGGGAACCTATGCATAGGGGTTGGCACACGTTCTTGACTCTCTGGTAGTAGCTTTGGGGCACTCTTTGAAGTACTTTTATGTTGGTTGAATGAATCTGAGATTGTGTGATGCATATCGTATTATCATGCCCACAGATACTTGAGGTGACAATGGAGTATCTAGGTGACATTAGGTTTTTTTTTGATTTGTGTCTTAAGGTGTTATTCTAGTACAAACTCTTTTATAGATCGATCCAAAAGAATAACTTTGAGGTGGCTTCGTACCCTACCATAATCTCTACGTTTGTTCTCTGCTATTAGTGGCTTTGGAGTGACTCTTTGTTGCATGTTGAGGGCTTGTTATATGATCTATCTATGTTATTATTGTTGAGAGAACTTGCACTAGTGAAAGTATGAACCCTAGGCCTTGTTTCATATCATTGCAATACCGTTTATGCTCACTTTTATCACTCGCTATCTTGCTGTTTTTAATATTTCAGATTACAAAAACCTTTATCTACTATCTATTTTGCACTTGTATCACCATCTCTTCGCTGAACTAGTGCACCTATACAATTTACCATTGTATTGGGTGTGTTGGGGACACAAGAGACTCGTTGTTATTTGGTTGCAGGGTTGCTTGAGAGAGACCATCTTCATCCTACGCCTCCTATGGATTGATAAACCTTAGGTCATCCACTTGAGGGAAATTTGCTACTATCCTACAAACCTGTGCACTTGCAGGCCCAACAACGTCTACAAGAAGAAGGTTGTGTAGTAGACATAAAGCTCTTTTCTAGCGCTGTTGCCGGGGAGGTTAGCGCTTGAAGGTATATCTTTAGATCTTGCAATCGAATCTTTTTGTTTCTTGTTTTTATCACTAGTTTAGTTTATAAAAGAAAACTACAAAAAAATGGAGTTAAGTTTGTCTCATATGCTTCACCTTTTTAATATCTTTCATGAGTATGATGGAAAGGATAATTATGCTCAAGTGCTAGAAGAAGAATGCATTAAATTGTTTGGCACGAAATCTTTGAATGATGAGTATGATTGCAATGTTGTTAGTACGAATTCTTTGAATATCCATGATGCTAATGATGATTGCACTAGTTATGATGAAAATATCTCTTATGAGCATTTCAACTTTTGTGGAGTGCATGTTTGCATGAACACACCAAATAGAGAAGATATTTATTGCAAGAGGCATAAGTACTTAGAAACCAAATTGTTGCAAGAAGAGCTAGATGAATGTGTTGAAAGATTCAATATTTTTCGCGCTCCTTGTGAACTTTGCAATGAACATGGTCATTTAAAGCTCCAATGCTATTTGTTTCATGATCAAGTCGTGTCCAAATATTGTGATGATTTGATTACCCTTGAGCATCATAAAGAGCTTAGCCTTCTTTTGGGTTATGAAGAAATGAAACGTATAACTGAGGGTATTCCAAAATTTAATCTTGATAAAATTCTTGATTTTGATCTAGAGAAAATTTATATGTATTGTGCGGAGAATTGCATTGAAAATACTTATATTGCTAATTACCTAAAGAAAAGAAAGCAAATGGAAGATGATAAGAATACTAATGAAAGGGAAGAGGCTTCCCAATCTCCTCCTATTATTTCCTATGATGAATCAGGTAACGAGGAGGAGCTTTCTATTCAGCCAATCTCATCAATAAGGAGCTCAAAGAGGAAGGTTGAACCTACACATAATGTGAAGAAGAAAAATGAAAGAAGGAGAAACGAAGGTACAAAGGTATCCCTCCCAAATGATGTTTGAGGGAGGCCCGGATTAGGGGGTGTCCGGATGACCGGACTATGACCTTTGGCCGGACTCCTGGACTATGAAGATACAAGATTGAAGACTTCGTCCCGTGTCCTGATGGGACTTTCCTTGGCATGGAAAGCAAGCTTGGCGATATGGATATGTAGATCTCCTCCCATTATAACCGACTCTGTGTAACCCTAGCCCTCTCCGGTGTCTATATAAACCGGAGGGTCTTAGTCCGTAGGAAAAACACAATCATACCATAGGCTAGCTTCTAGGGTTTAGCCTCTCTGATCTCGTGGTAGATCTACTCTTGTACTACCCATATCATCAATATTAATCAAGCAGGAGTAGGGTTTTACCTCCATCGAGAGGGACCGAACCTGGGTAAAAACATCGTGTCCCTTGTCTCATGTTACCATCCGCCTAGACCCACAGTTCGGGACCCCCTACCTGAGATCCGCCGATTTTGACACCGACATTGGTGCTTTCATTGAGAGTTCCTCTGTGTCGTCACCTTTAGGCCCGATGGCTCCTGCGATCATCAACAATGATGCGGTCCAGGGTGAGACTTTTCTCCCTGGACAGATCTTCGTATTCGGCGGCTTTGCACTGCGGGCCAATTCGCTTGGCCATCTGGAGCAGATCGAAAGCTACGCCCCTGGCCATCAGGTCAGGTTTGGAAGTTCTAACTACACGGCTGACATCCGCGGAGACTTGATCTTCGATGGGTTCGAGCCATAGCCGAGCGCGCCGCACTGTCACGATGGGCATGATCTAGCTCTGCCATCGGATAGTGCCCAGGAGGCCGCCCCAGTGTCTGCTCCGACCCTTAGCTCGGAGCCGACCGCGCCAATAAAGGACGGGTGGCTAGACACCGCCTCGGGGGCTGCAATCTCTACGACGATCGAGCCAAACACCAGCCTTGTCCTTCGCGAAACTCGTGACTCCAAGGTGCCAGACTCCTTTCCGGACTCCGAGCCTTCCGCACCCCTGCCGATCGAACCCGATTGGGCACTGATCATGGATTTCGCCGCCGCGGACATCTTTCAGCACTCGCCCTTTGGCGACATTCTGAATTCACTACAATCTCTCTCTTTATCAGGAGAGCCCTGGCCGGACTATGGTCAGCAAGGTTGGGATGCGAACGACGAAGAAATTCGAAGCCCACCCACCACCCACTTTGTAGCCACTGTCGATGATTTAACCGACATGGTCGACTTCGACTCCGAAGACATCGACAGTATGGACAACGATGCAGGAGACGACCAAGAACCAGCGCCTATAGGGCACTGGAAAGCCACCTCGTCATATGACATATACATGGTGGACACCCCAAAAGAAGGGAATGGCGATGGAACAACGGAGGATGACCCCTCCAAGAAACAGCCTAAGCGCCGGCGTCAGTGGCGCCGCTCTAAATCCCGCCAAAGCAAAAACGGCAATTCCGGCATGGGATATAATAACACCCCGGACAGTGCCGAAGACAACCCCCTCCAGCAGGATTTAGCACAGGAGGATGGAGAAGCCAGCCCTCATGAGAGAGCGGCAGACAGAGAGGTCGAGGACGATAATCACATGCCTCCCTTTGAAAACGAGGCAAGCCTCGACGACGACGAATTTGTCGTGCCTGAGGATCCCGTCAAACAAGAGCGTTTCAAACGCAGGCTTATGGCCACGGCAAGCGGCCTCAAGAAAAAACAGCAGCAGCTTAGGGCTGACCAAGACTTGCTAGCCGACAGATGGACTGAAGTCCTTGCGGCCGAAGAGTACGAACTCGAACGCCCGTCCAAGAGCTACCCAAAGCGAAGGCTGCTACCCTGATTAGAGGAGGAAGCAACTAAACCTACATCACCAGCGCATGACGCGACCGACCGGCCACCTCGTGGCCGCGACAGAGAGGCCTCTCGGCCATCAATTCAAGCCGCACCACGACGCCCTCAAAAAGTACCAAGGCACGGGGAAATGCGCCAGACCTGCGAGACATAGTGGAGGACAAGGCAAGGCAAACAAGATCAATATACGAATCGCGTGGGCGCCCCACGACACATGACGATAACCGTCACGCCGGATATGGCAAATACGGACAGGCCAAGTACATCAGACAAAGCTCATCTGGGCTATGTCGTGATATAGCCCAGTACAGAGGCGCCGCACACCCACTATGCTTCATAGATGAAGTGATGGATCATCAAATCCCCGAGGGGTTTAAACCCGTAAACATCGAATCGTACGATGGCACAACAGATCCCGCGGTATGGATCGAGGATTATCTCCTACATATTCATATGGCCCGCGGTGATGATCTACACGCTATAAAATACCTCCCACTCAAGCTTAAAGGACCAGCTCGGCATTGGCTTAACAGCTTGCCAGCAGAGTCAATTGGTTGCTGGGAGGACCTAGAAGCCGCATTCCTTGACAATTTCCAGGGCACTTATGTGCGACCACCAGACGCCGATGACCTAAGCCACATAATTCAGCAGCCATAGGAATCGGCCAGACAATTCTGGACACGGTTCCTAACCAAGAAAAATCAAATAGTCGACTATCCGGATGCAGAGGCCCTCGCAGCCTTCAAGCATAACATTTGAGACGAATGGCTTGCCCGGCACCTAGGACAGGAAAAGCCGAAATCCATGGCAGCCCTCACAACACTCATGACCCGCTTTTGCGCGGGAGAAGACAGCTAGCTCGCTCGCAGTAATAACATGTCCAAGAGCCCTGGTAATACGGATACCAAGGACAACAATGGCAGGTCACGTCGCAACAAGCACAAGCGCCGCATTAACGGCGACAATGCTGAGGATACGGCAGTTAATGCCGGATTCAGAGGCTCTAAAACCGGTCAGCGGAAAAGGCCATTCAAAAGAAATACTCCGGGCCCGTCCAGTTTGGACCAAATACTCGATCGCTCATGCCAGATACACGGCACCCCCGAAACACCAGCCAATCGCACCAACAAGGATTGTTGGGTGTTCAAGCAGGCAGGCAAATTAAGTGCCGAAAACAGAGACAAGGGGCTGCATAGCGATGACGAGGAGGATCCCCGGCCGCTGAAGAACAGGGGACAGAAGGGCTTTCCCCCACAAGTGCGGATGGTGAACATGATATATGCAACCCACATCCCCAAAAGGGAGCAGAAGCGTGCACTCGGGGACATATATGCGTTGGAGCCAGTTGCCCCAAAGTTCAACCCATGGTCCTCCTGCCCGATCAATTTCGATCGAAGGGACCACCCCACTAGCATCCGTCACGGCGGATTCGCTGCATTGGTTTTAGACCCAATCATTGGCGGATTTCACCTCACTAGAGTCCTCATGGACGGCGGCAGCAGCCTGAACCTGCTTTATCAGGATACAGTGCGAAAAATGGGCATAGATCCCTCAAGGATTAAACCCACAAAGACGACCTTTAAAGGCGTCATACCAGGTGTAGAGGCCAGTTGTACAGGTTCAGTTACACTCGAAGTGGTCTTCGGATCCCCGGATAATTTCCGAAGCGAGGAGTTAATCTTTGACATAGTCCCATTCTGCAATGCCTATCACGCCCTGCTCAGGCGAACCGCATTTGCAAAGTTCAATGCGGTGCCACACTATGCATACTTCAAGCTCAAGATGCCAGGCCCTCGAGGAGTCATTACGGTCAATGGAAACACCGAACGCTCTCTCCGAACAGAGGAGCACACGGCGGCCCTCGCGGCGGAAGTACAAAGTAGCCTCTCAAGGCAATTCTCCAGTCCGGCTGTTAAACGTCCGGACACCGTCAAGCACGCCCGGAGTAACCTACAACAAGACCGTCTGGCACGTTCCGAGCAAGCATAGCAGTGCGGCCCCAACCCCAGCCCTCACGAGATTGCGAAACCAGTACCACGCGTACATAATTACGCTCTGGAAATACCATGGGCATAAGGGGAGGGGCACAACCACGGCACGCCCAAAATGCGGCTCAACCGCACTAGGGGCTCCCGATTTTGTCATTTCTCTTTTCTTACTTTCAGGACTCCACTCTCAGGAAGGCCTGTCCGGCAGCACAATTGCCAAACACACGATGCAACAGCCAGGGAGACAGCAAGCCACGTCGAATGTCCAGGTGGTCTCTATAACAAGCTAAATACATGTCTTACTTAAAGTCTCACAGCTTGCCCCTGGAGGGGGACATGTCAAATAATCCCACCTCTTGCTTATCGCACTATTTGTATCGTTCTGCTTTCATAGCAGCCTTTTAATAAAACAATACATAGCTGTTGTCTATTATTGCATTCATTTTTTATGTAAATATGTTCAGTTATGACATTGTGCAACCGTACACTTTGGTACGGCCAATACACCAGGGGCTCAAGTACCCCAAAATATGGTGTGAGAAGTCCGAACACTCTCACAAGTGCGGCACCCCGAACTTATAGCATTATATGCATCGGCTCCGAATCATGTCTTGGGTCAATAGTTGGGTTTGCCCGGCTCCCATGTTTTGGTACCTTACGTTCCGCTATATCGGCTAAGGTAGCTCTGGGAAAACTACTGCGATTGTGCCCCAGTTGAGCTGGGTTGAGCACCTCAGTAGAGAAAGCTAAAACTGACTGTCATGATAGGGCAAGAGCCGGTCGCTGTTGAGAGGTTTTCGAGTCCCTAAAGACTTATGCCGCTTAGAGCGAGGAGCTAGCTTTGTCTGGCCTAGGCGTGGATAGTGCCCCGAACTTGGTCTTCCAAATACTAGGGGCTTCGCCAAAATTTAAAATTATAGAATTCTATGGCTAAGTGAGAGTGATAAAGCATTATAGTCCGATTGCCTTGTTTGTTGTGCTAAGCGCCTCCCTCGAAGGAACCAAGAATGGGAACAAGAGCGCTCAGGTTTATCCCAAATACCCCAGCACTCGTGGCATGGGGGTAGAAGCCGACGACTCGCATCTCTCGGATTTAATAAACGGCCGCACCGAAGGTAATATTTTAAATTCAAAAAGCATTGCTTAGCACATATGAACAAGTTTTCAGCACACAGGATAACACGAGCGAGTTTATTCAAAATTTACATCCTTGGAACACCCATTCGCCACAAGGCAGGCACCCTTCAGGATACCCTCATAATACAACTCGGGCTTGCGATGCTCCTTCCCCTCCGGTGGCCCATCCGTCACCAGCTTCTCAGCATCCATCTTTCCCTAGTGTACTTTAACACGAGCAAGGGCCCTACGGGCGCCCTCGATGCATACGGAGCGCTTGATGATTTCAAACCATGGACAGGCATCCACCAGCCACCTCACCAACCCAAAGTAGCTCCCAGACATGGCCTCCCCAGGCCATAGCCGACCTATAAGGCCCTTCATGGCCTGTTCGGCTGCCTTATGGAGCTCGACTAGCTGCTTCAGCTGGTCGCTCAGGGGCACCGGGTGTCCGGCCTCAGCATACTGGGACCAGAACACCTTCTCTGTCGAGCTCCCTTCTTTGGCTCGGTAGAATGCGACGGCGTCGGACACACTGCGGGGCAGATCTGTGAATGCTCCTGGAGAGCTCCGGATTCGGGTAAGTAACAAGTAATTCACTTTCATGTGCTTGCTTTGCATAAAGAATGCCTTACCCGCCGCTATATTCTTCATCGCCTGAATTTCTTGGAGGGCCTTTTGGGCTTTGGCCTTGGCAGATTTGGCGCTCTCAAGTGCCGAGGGAAGCTCGGACTCTCGAGTCTTTGAGTCAAGCTCCAATCTCTCGTGTTTCTTCACAAGAGCATGAAGCTCTTGCCGCACCTCCGCCACCCGCGCCTCCTGCTTTTCTTGCTCGGCGCGCTCCACGGCCGCACTGTCTTCGGCCTTGGACAGCGCTTCCTTCAGGGTCGCCACCTCGGTTGTGGCCCCTGTAATACTCACGTTGGTCCTGTCATTTTTTGCAACCAGATTTTTTATATATATACTTACATAAGGTACTAGTTACCTTCCTTGTCCTCGAGCTGCTTCTTGGCAAGGCCGAGCTCGTTCTCGGACCGCTCGAGGCTCTGCTTCAATGCATCGACCTTCGCAGTCAGTGCGGTAGAGGTCAGCAGTGCAGCCTGCATTCCCATATTGACATATTTATGTTAGACTCCTGTGTATATCTTTTTAGATCCTCAGTCCGGCTTTTCTTTCCGAACACCAAACTGAGCATCAGGGGCTACTGACTATGCAGTAATATTTTTACATGTCTTAAATACATACCTCAAAGCCTGTTAGAAGGCTGGCACATGCTTCTGTCAGCCCGCTCTTGGCGGACTGAACCTTCTGGATCACTGCACTCATAATAGTGTGGTGCTCCTCGTCGACGGAGGCACCGTTAAGCACCTCCAGCAAATTGTCCGGTGCCTCCGGTTGGACGGAGGCCACCGGCGTCGTAGGCTTGCCCTTCTTACGAGGGGGCCGCCTGCCGGACTCCGGAAGCACTGAAGGTTCCGGTGCGGTGTCCGGCCCAAGGCCGGACTTAGATCCCTCTGGGGTTTTATTCCCTTTGCGCCTGGAGTCCGGAAGGTCGCCTTGCGGCGCCTCCGGGGCTACCTCCTCCTAGCCTGGCCCCTTTTGGGACTCCACCTTGGCATTGTCCATGGGGCGAGGGGAGGTAGCAGTCGGGAGTGAAAGACTATTCACATCCGACGAATCCAGGGATCCGCTCGACGAAGCGTCGAGCTGGGCCTTGGGCGGATTGCATGATTATGTTCGGCGTTAGAAGATACCGTGCACTGAAGGAACGCCATGAGTTATTCTGGTACTTACGATTTTGCCAGGGGCTTGGTCCTAGATGGCCATTCCTCTCCGCCGTTGTCGGCACTGGTGGAGTAGTCCGGAAGAAGGGTCTTTCCCTTCTTCGACCCTCCAGCCTCCCCAGTTGGGGCGGCCTTTCTCTTCTTTCCTCCCCCCGATGGAGGGGGAGAGGCTTCTTCTTCCTCCTCCTTGTCTTCGGGGGAGGAGTGCGCTTTGGGGTCGTCGGGAGATGAATTCGACACCACCAGGCGCCGGGAGCTCTTTCGAGTTCACGTGGCCTTCTTCTTGGTCTTCTTCTCTGGCACCACGTGAGGTGCCGGGACCAGCAGCTTTGCCAAGCGGGCGTCTACTGGGCCTTCGGGCAAAGGAGCCGGACAGTCGATCTGTCCGGATGTCCTCTTCCAATCCTGTCAAAGGAGCGGGAGCTTAAATCCCACATAGAGTCAAACTATGAAAAACAAGTATCTTGTAAATGGTAAAACAAGCTTACTGCGCTGGCTTGGCGCTTCGCGCAGAATCCACGATCCTCGGTAATAGGAGGGGGAACCTCGGAGCTCTTGAATAGCACCTTCCAGGCGTCTTCGTGCGTTGTGTCGAAGAGCCTAGACAAAGTCTGGTGCTGGGCCGGGTCGAACTTCCACAAGTTGAAAGCCCGTCGTTGACACGGGAGGATCCGGCGGAAGAGCATGACCTGGACTACGTTGACAAGTTTAACCTTCTTGTCCACCAGGTTTTGGACACAGGTTTGGAGTCCGGTCACCTCTTCTGAATAACCCCACGACAGGCCCGTCTCTTTCCAGGAGGTGAGCCGTGTGGGGATGCCAGATTGGAATTCGGGGGCCGCTGCCCATTCAGGGTCACGCGGCTCGGTGATGTAGAACCACCCCGATTGCCACCCTTTGATGGTTTCCACAAAGGAGCCCTCGAGCCATGTGATGTTGGGCATCTTGCCCACCATGGCGCCTCCGCACTCCGCTTGTCGGCCGCCCACAACCTTCGGCTTGACATTGAAGGTCTTCAGCCATAAGCCGAAGTGGGGCTTGATGCGGAGGAAGACTTCGCACACGACGATAAACGCTGAGATGTTGAGGATGAAGTTCGGGGCCAGATCATGGAAATACAGGCCGTAGTAGAACATGAGCCCCCGGACAAATGGGTGGAGTGGGAAGCCCAGTCCACGGAAGAAATGGGGGAGGAACACCACCCGCTCATGGGGCCTGGGGGTGGGGATGAGCTGCCCCTCGTCTGGAAGCCGGTGCGCGATGTTGTTGGACAAGTATCCGTCTTTCCTCAACTTTTTGATGTGCCCCTCCGTGACGGTGGAGGCCTCGACCTGCCTCCCGCTCCGGACATGGCTGGAGAAGGTCGAGATGGGAAGTGCGGACTTGGGCGCTGGAGCTCGAGTGCGCGGAAATGGGTAAGCAAAGGAGGAAGAAGGCGTAGATGGAAAAGGTGGATCCTTATCCCCTTATATGGGCGGACGAAACTATGTGCCCCCGCCAGCCTGGTAAAACTCACTTATCTCCCAAGCGCCGTGATTAATGGCACGGTAGGGTTACCCACGCCCGTATTGATGAGAATCCCGGAATAAGGGGACACGATCTCTACTTTGACAAGACGTGCCAAGGAAACCGCCTCGCTAACCGCGCTGAGGTGGGACAGTAAAACGATACGAATAAAGGATTGGCCATGGCATGATGTCACGCTGCGGAATACGTTAGCAGATTAGATTTGTACAAATATTATTCTCTCTACGGTGGTATGTGGAACTTATTTTGCAGAGCCGGACACTATCCTTGTGTTCAAACATCTTCTATGAAGTATTCGGAGGAGGAACCCGCCTTGCAATGCCGAAGACAATTTGCGCATCGGACTCGTCGTCATTGAAGCCTGGTTCAGGGGCTACTGAGGGGGTCCCGGATTAGGGGGTGTCCGGATGACCGGACTATGACCTTTGGCCGGACTCCTGGACTATGAAGATACAAGATTGAAGACTTCGTCCCGTGTCCGGATGGGACTTTCCTTGGCGTGGAAGGAAAGCTTGGCGATACGGATATGTAGATCTCCTCCCATTGTAACCGACTCTGTGTAACCCTAGCCCTCTCCGGTGTCTATATAAACCGGAGGGTTTTAGTCCGTAGGACGAACAACAATCATACCATAGGCTAGCTTCTAGGGTTTTAGCCTCTCTGATCTCGTGGTAGATCTACTCTTGTACTACCCATATCATCAATATTAATCAAGCAGGAGTAGGGTTTTACCTCCATTGAGAGGGCCTGAACCTGGGTAAAAACATCGTGTCCCTTGTCTCCTGTTACCATCCGCCTAGACGCACAGTTCGGGACCCCCTACCCGAGATCCACCGGTTTTGACACCGACAATGTTGCTCCTACTACTACTTGTGATGATGATAATTGCTATACTATTGGTGCTATTCATATTTTTAATGATGAGAGTGATGATGCTTATGATATGAAAGGGCCCAAGCTTGGGGAAGCTATGTTTGATGAGGATGAAATATTTGAGAATATATTTGCTGGAATTAATGTTTGTCCCAAGCTTGGGGATGCTATGTTTAATGAATATGATATTTTTAGCACCCCAAGTTTTGATATGCAAAGTTGTTATGATGATAGCATGCCTCCTACCTATGATGATTATATTTATGAAAGTGGATTTGGAAGAGTGTCAACTTTATTTAGTGATTCCACTATCTTGGGAGAGGTTTCAATCAATTATGATGAGAACAAAGTGGCTACTTATGATGATTATTGTGATGAGATTTATGCTATAAAAAGTAGTGATGATTATTTACAAATCTTGTCATGATTATGATTACCCTTTTTCTGAACATTACTATTTTAATGTGGAAACAATTTTTAGTGTTCAACTCTCTTATGATACTCCCACTATTCATGAGCAGAATTTTGCTCATGTTGAGAGTAGTAAATTTTCTATGCGTGTAGATCATGAAAATAATGCATTAGGTGCTGTTTATATTGTTGAATTCATTCATGATGCTACTGAAAATTATTATGAGGGAGGAATATATGCTTGTAGGAATTGCAATAGTATCAAGTTTCCTCTCTATGTGTTGAAATCCTTGAAGCTATGCTTGTGTTACCTTCCTATGCTAGTTGTTTATTGTTCCCATAAGTTGTTTGCTCACAAAATCCCTATGCATAGGAAGTGGGTTAGACTTAAATGTGCTAGTCATATGCTTCATGATGCTCCCGTTATGTTTCAATTTGTATCTTTTATGTGAGCATCATTGTCATCATCATGCCTAGCTAAAAAGGCATTAAAGAAAAGCGCTTGTTGGGAGACAACCCAATATTTATCCTTACTGTTTTTGTGTGTCCACATGATTATGCTACTGTAGCAATCATGTTTTATAGCTTTCGTTTCAATAAAGTGCCAAGTAGAACCTTTGGGGAGACTTGGGTGAAGTTTATGTGATCTTGCTGTAGAAAACAGAAACTTTAGCGCTCACGAGAATGGCTGCCATTTTTTACTGGAGAGTGATTTTAGGTTTATTCTTTTTGAAGATGCTTAATAGACAAATTGCACAGGTCCAGAAATTTATTTCATAATTTTTGGGGTTCCATAAGTATACTTTTTATACAGATTACCACAGACTGTTCTGTTTTTGACAGATTCTGTTTTCTTTGTGCCGTTCGCTTATTTTGATGAATCTATGAGTAGTATCGGAGGGTATGAACCATAGATAAGTTGAAGTACAGTAGGTATTACATCAATATGAATTTATAATGAGTTCATTACATTACCTAAGTGGTCGTTTTATTTTCTTATACTAACGGAGCTTACGAGTTTTGTTTTAAGTTTTGTGTGGTTGAAGTTTTCAAGTTTTGGGTAAAGATTCAATGGACTATGGAATAAGGAGTGGAAAGAGCCTAATCTTGGAGATGCCCAAGGCACCCGAAGGTAATATTCGAGGACAACCAAGAGCCTAAGCTAGGGGATGCCCCGGATGGCATCCCGTCTTTCGTCTTCGTTCATCGGTAACTTTACTTGGAGCTATATTTTTATTCGCCACATGATATGTGTTTTGCTTGGAGCGTCATTTTATTTTGTTAGTATTTGATTGCTGTTATTTAGATTAATGTTTTGCATCTTTAGTTTCAATAAAAAATTCAAGGATAGCCATTGCCATGCTTATTTTGCTAGTATGCATGTTGCTGTTTGAAAACAGAAAGTTTACCGCTGTTGCAAAAATTCCTCAGAAAAGTCAGAGAATGTTATAACGTTGAATACGTTTGCATATTAAGATCTGATAAATTTATTACAGTGGGAATTTTATTTCATAATTGTTGGTGTCAGGGAAGTATTGATACTCTTGCATTCTTTACAGATTGTACTATTTTGGCAGATTGCTGTTATGGTTGCATTGTTTGCATATGTTTGCTTGTTTAATGATTCTATTTGAGGATAGGAGTATTAAATATGCAGAGTCATTTAGTATTCAATGTTTAATAATAATTTTAGTGATTTGTTAAAGTAGAAGATGATAAGGTTTTGCATTGGTTTATACTAACCTATCTCACGAGTTCTTGTTGAGTTTGTTGTGAATGAAGCTTTTGATAAAAAGAGAAACCGTGATATGAGAGGAATTAAGGAGACACAAAAGTTCAAGCTTGGGGATGCCCAAGGCACCCCAAGATAATATTCCAAGAAGTCTCAAGCATCTAAGCTTGGGGATGCCCCGGTAGGCATCCCACCTTTCTTCTTTAACAACTATCGGTTAGTATCGGTTGAGCCTAAGTTTTTGCTTCTTCACATGAGTTGTGCTATCCTTGCATTGTAGTTTTCTCTAGATTTGATTGCTGTTTGAATAAAGTATCAAGATCTGAATTCTTTAATGAGAGAGAACCTTCATTTAGTTGCATAATTATTTAGCTACTCATTGATCTTCACTTATATATTTTGGAGTAGTTTTTGTTATTGCTCTAGTACTTCACTTATATCTTTTAGAGTATGGTGGTAGTTTTATTTTGAAGAAACTATTGATCTCTCATGCTTCACTTAGATTATTTGAGAGTCTTTAATAGCATGGTAATTTGCTTAACATTAATATACTTGGTATTCTAGATATGTGAAACTTTCTTTTGAGTGTGTTGAATACTAAGATAAGTTTGATGCTTGATAATTGTTTTCAGATATGGAGGTGATAATATCAAAGCAATGCTAGTTGGGGTGATTATGAATTTAAAGAATGCTTGTGTTGAAGTTTGTGATTCCCGTAGCATGCACGTATGGTGAACCGCTTTGTGATGAAGTTGGAGCACAATTTTATTTATTGATTGTCTTCCTTATGAGTGGCAGTCGGGGACGAGCGATGGTCTTTTCCTACCAATCTATCCCCCTAGGAGTTTGCATTTAGTGCTTTGGTTTTTGATGACTTCTAAATTTTTACAACAAGTGCATGAGTTATTTTGATTAATGTTGAGTCCATGGATTATACACACTCTCACCCTTCCACGATTGCTAGCCTCTCTAATAACGCGCACTTTTCGCCGGTATCATGCACCCACCATATACCTTCCTCAAAACAGCCACCATACCTACCTATTATGGCATTTCCATAGCCATTCCGAGATATATTGCCATGCAACTTTCCATCGTTCCGTTCATATGACACACATTACTTTTGTCATATTAGTTTTTTCATGAACATGTAGTTGACATTGTATTTGTGGCAAAGCCACCGTTCATAATTCTTTCATACATGTCGCTCTTGATTCATTGCATATCCCGGTACACCGCCGGAGGCATTCATATAGAGTCATATTTTGTTCTAAGTATCGAGTTGTAATTGTTGAATTGTAAGAAAAATAAAAGTGTGATGATCATCATTATTAGAGCATTGTCCAAGTGAGGAAAGGATGATGGAGACTATGATTCCCCCATAAGTCGGGATGAGACTCCGGACAAAAAAAAGAATGGCCATAAAAAAAGAAAAAAAAAGGAAGGCAAAATAAAAAAATGAGAGAAAAAGAGAGAAGGGACAATGCTACTATCCTTTTTCCACACTTGTGCTTCAAAGTAGCACCATGATCTTCATGATAGAGAGTCTCATATGTTGTCACTTTCATATACTAGTGGGAATTTTTCATTATAGAACTTGGCTTGTATATTCCAATGATGGGCTTCCTCAAAAGTGCCCTAGGTCTTTGTGAGCAAGCAAGTTGGATGCACACCCACTTAGTTTCTTTTGTTGAGCTTTCATATACTTATAGCTCTAGTGCATCTGTTGCATGGCAATCCCTACTCACTCACATTGATATCTATTGATGGGCATCTCCATAGCCCATTGATATGCCTAGTTGATGTGAGACTATCTTCTCCTTTTTTGCCTTCTCCACAACCACCATTCTATTCCACCTATAGTGCTATGTCCATGGCTCACGCTCATGTATTGCGTGAAAGTTGAAAAAGTTTGAGATTTCTAAAGTATGAAACAATTGCTTGGCTCGTCATCCGGGTTGTGCATGATTAAATACTTTGTGTGATGAAGATAGAGCATAGACAGACTATATGATTTTGTAGGGATAACTTTCTTTAACCATGCTATTTTGAGAAGACATGATTGCTTTAATTTGTATGCTTGAAGTATTATTACTTTTATGTCAATATGAACTTTTGTCTTGAATCTTTCGGATCTGAATATTCATGTCACAATTAAGAAGATTTACATTGAAATTATGCCAAAGTATCACTTCGCATCAAAAATTCTTTTTTATCATTTACCTACTCGAGGACGAGCAGGAATTAAGCTTGGGGATGCTTGATACGTCTCCAACATATCTATAATTTTTGATTGCTCCATGCTACTTTATCTACTGTTTTAGGCAATATTGGGCTTTATTATCTACTTTTATATTATTTTTGGGACTAACCTATTAACTGGAGGCCCAGCCCAGGTTTGCTGTTTTATGCCTATTTCAGTGTTTCGAGGAAAAGGAATATCAGACGGAGTCAAAACGGAACAAAATCAACTAGAGAAGTTAATTTTGGAAGGAAACCCACCTGATGGACTTGGAGTGCACGTCAGGGGAGTCCTGGGCTGCCCACAAGGGTGGGGGGCGCGCCCCCCCTGGGCGTGCCCCCCTGCCTCGTGAGCACCCCGGAGGTCCACCGACGTACCCCTTGCACCCATATATACCTACGTACCCTAAAACTTCCAGAACAGAAGATAGATCGGGAATTCCGCCGCCGCAAGCCTCTGTAGCCACCAAAAATCTCTCGGGAGCCCGTTCCGGAACCCTGCCGGAGGGGGATCCCATCACCGGTGGCTATCTTCATCATCCCGGCGCTATCCATGACAAGGAGGGAGTAGTTCACCCTCGAGGTTGAGGGTATGTACCAGTAGCTATGTGTTTGATCTCTCTCTCTCTCTCTCGTGTTCTCTCTCGTGTTCCCTCTATGGCACGATCTTGATGTATCCCGAGCTTTGTTATTGTAGTTGGATCTTATGATGTTTCTCCCCCTCTACTCTCTTGTGATGAATTGAGTTTCCCCTTTGAAGTTATCTTATCGGATTGAGTCTTTTATGAGAACACTTGATGTATGTCTTGCGATCCACTTGATGTATGTTTTGGTGATCAACTTGCGGGTTTCGTGACATTTGGAACCTATGCATAGGGGTTGGCACACGTTCTTGACTCTCCGGTAGTAGCTTTGGGGCACTCTTTGAAGTACTTTTATCTTGCTTGAATGAATCTGAGATTGTGTGACGCATATCGTATAATCATGCCCACGGATACTTGAGGTGACAATGGAGTATCTAGGTGACATTAGGGTTTTGGTTGATTTGTGTCTTAACGTGTTATTCTAGTACGAACTCTTTTATAGATCGATCCGAAAGAATAACTTTGAGGTGGTTTCGTACCCTACCATAATCTCTATGTTTGTTCTCCGCTATTAGTGGCTTTGGAGTGACTCTTTGTTGCATGTTGAGGGCTTGTTATATGATCTATCTATGTTATTATTGTTGAGAGAACTTGCACTAGTGAAAGTATGAACCCTAGGCCTTGTTTCCTATCATTGCAATACCGTTTACGCTCACTTTTATCGCTCACTACCTTGCTGTTTTTAATATTTCAGATTACAAAAACCTTTATCTACTATCTATTTTGCACTTGTATCACCATCTCTTCGCTGAACTAGTGCACCTATACAATTTACCATTGTATTGGGTGTGTTGGGAACACATGAGACTCTTTGTTATTTGGTTGCAGGGTTGCTTGAGAGAGACCATCTTCATCCTACGCCTCCTACGGATTGATAAACCTTAGGTCATCCACTTGAGGGAAATTTTCTACTGTCCCAAACCTGTGCACTTGCAGGCCCAACAATGTCTACAAGAAGAAGGTTGTGTAGTAGACATCAGTGGACCAATGGAGATGTTCCTTGACAGGTTTAACTTTTGGGTTGACGTGCAAATGGTGCTCAGCCAGTCCCCTGGGCACACCTGGCATGTCTGATGGTTTCCATGCAAAGATGTCCAAGTTCTCACGGAGGAACTGGATGAGCGTGGCTTCCTATTTGCTGTCGAGTGTCATTGAAATGTGAGTCAAAGTAGCTGTGGGATCTTCTGGGTGAATATGAACTGGTTTTGTCTCGCCAGCTGACTGAAATGCAGACTCGTATGCAGACTTCTTCGAACGGGGCAAATCACTCGGATCAACATTCTTCTGATATTCCTCCAGTTCAACCACTACCATTTGCTCATCAGCGATCTTGGACCCCTTCTGGAGGCATTCTTCTGCTCTCTACCTATTTCCAATGATTGTGATCACACCTTTGGGCCCCGGCATCTTCAGCTTGAGATACACGTAACATGGTCGGGCCATGAAACGAGCATATGCCAGCCTGCCCAGAATAGTATGATAGGCACTGTGGAAATCTACCACTTCGAACGTCAACTTTTCTTTGCGGAAATTTTTTGAATCGCCGGAAACCACATCCAGAGGAATTTTCCCGAGTGACTTTGCCTTCTACCCAGGAATGATGTCCTGGAATTGCACATTGCTTTCAATGAGTTGGGACATTGGAATGCCCATCCCCTAGAGGGTCTCAGAATACAGAATGTTCAAACCACTGCCACCATCCATGAGAACTTTAGTCAGTAGGGTGCCCCCAATGACTAGGTCAACCACCAAAGCTTGTCGCTTGGGGGTAGCAACATGAGCTGGGTGATCCGACTGGTCGAAGGTGATAGGAATCTTTGACCACTTGAGGTAGGTCGTAGTTGCCGGAGCAACCATGTTCACCTCTCTGTTTATGACTTGCAGTCAACTTTTGCTCTCAACATCAGCAAAAATCATCAAAGTTGCATTGACTTTCGGGTAATCATCATCCTTTTCTTCATCTCCGTCCTTATCAGAGTCCTTCTCACTGGGCTGACCCTCTTGGAACTGCTGAATTAGGAGTCTGCACTTTCGAGTGGTATGCTTGGGCAGAATCAAGTTACCCTCCTCATCCTTCTTTGTCTGAATGTGACATGGCAAATATAGGACGTCTTGGCCCGACTGATCTATGACCTTCTCGGGTGTCCATTTCCCCTTGGGCTTTCCCTTTAACTTTCCTTGGATATTCACCACTGTGGCTTCTGCCTGACCTGAGGCTTCGGCTTTATGTTTCTGCTTCCAACTGGTGTTTCCCCCCTCCGGTGTAAGCGTCAACTGTCTTTCCTTTGTCATTGCAGAGTTGGTCTTCCTCTTTTCCGTTCGCGTACCGAGTGGCTATCGCCATCATCCGATTCAGAGTCATGGCCCTGGAGCAACCAAATTTCAGCGTGAGCTCTCTGTACCTTACGCCTTCCTTGAAAGCGCAGACCGCCTGATGCTCTGAAACATTCTCCACCAGATGATGAAGTGCAGTCCACCGCTGGATGTAATCTCTCAAAGTTTCATTCGGCTTCTTGACGTAGTGCTGCAATTCAGACAGCCCAGCGGGGCATTTGCAAGTGCCTTCAAATGTCTTGATGAACACTCGGGCCAACTCTTCCCAACAAAATATGCTTCCAGGAGCCAACTGATTCAGCCAAGCCCTGGCCGAACCTTCAAGCATCAAGGGGAGGTGTTTCATGGCTACTTCGTTGTTTCCTCCACCAATCTGCACTGCCACTCGGTAATCTTGCAACCATGTGTCTGGCTTTGAATCACCAGTGAACTTGCTCACCCCCGCAGCCAATCTGAAGTTGGGCAGGATCTCAGCTGCTTGGATGGCTCTGCTGAAACATTCGGGCCCAGAGACGAACGCTCTATTTCCAGTCAGACAATCTCTATCCAATCCTTCTCTGTCAGCTCTGCCTTTGTCAACTAGGCCATGCACAAGGACTGACCTTGCATCAAATCCGGGCTCTTGGGGGTCGATTGGAAACCTCTGCTTGTCGTCGTACGGGTGCCTATCATCATACAGCCAGGGCACGTACGAACCACCGCTCGGAGGGGGCGTAGGCACTCGACGATGGTCATCACGGTGATATCGAGGATCAAACTGCCCGTGGCCTAGGCCCAGGTACTGGTCCCTGTGGTAACCATGATCTTTGCGCCGCGGAGGCGACCTTGGGCTGTGTGTTGACTGAACAATGTCTGCCATGACATATATGTTGTGAATCCTATTGAGCGACTAGGAAACAACTGAGTTCTGTTCACCAGCTGCCTTGAGCAGTGCTCGAATCTGTTATAAACCTCTTCCAGCACGAGAGCGGGATGGCTGGATGGAATCTACAATACGGGCCGCTGCTACAACATTCTAAATCAGAGTGTGTTGTACCTGACACTCATCCCGAGGCCCAGTCGGAAACAACTGATGTTGACTGGAACTTGGAATCTCCCTGCGAGCGCGGTCGTCGAGTGCTTGTTGAAGATTCTCCAGATGTGCACGCTCGGCCAGATTGGCCACGCGCGCGGCCTCCAGAGCCTAAGCCTCGTGGGTCTCACCAATGATGGGGATTTGGAGACCCTCCTCGTTCCTGCGCCGCAGTTCCTCCCTCTACTCAGTAGTGAGGGCTTGGGGATAATTCTCATCGTTGTTGTGCAACGGGCAGCCAAATTCACCCCCACCATGGGGAAAACTCGGGCTACGCTGAGATCCAATCATAAGGACCTCAACGGCTGGGTCGTTGCTATCGCACTCGGAAAGCATATCCGAATGGCCAATCAACAGATCAATCAAGCCATAAAGGGATTCATCGGGCTCGATTGCCGTGATCTAAGCGTGGTCGACTGACGAGCCACCACGTGCTTCACCCACCACTGAAGTCGCGAGCGGACGGATCGCTTGCGGCGACGGGAAGCGGGGAGCGAAGATGCCGCGGGGGCCGGCCGATACTGAGTTGACGGCTGCTACAGGAGGATGCCGCAGACACTCGCACGGAAGTATGCCGCCCCGCGAATGGGGAGCGCCTCCACATCGAGGGACGGGGGCCTCCTGGAGCCAGGCCGAGTCGTCAGTTATGAAGGTGAGTGCACCGAGATGGATCTCGCGGCCCAAGGACAATCCACCACCGGAAACCATGTTGACGAAGATCGAAGATTGCAACCTCACTGGAAGTCGCTAAGACGCCTGCCCCAAAGTGGGCGCCAACTATCGTGGGAACGAGTCTGACAGTAGAAGTAAGGGGTATGTATGAGAGGGCAGTTTCCTAGCTACGGCGAGGTTGTACACATAGATTTATGAGTTCAAGCCCCTCTCGGAGGAGGTAACAACCCTACGTCTCGGTGCTGTAGAGGCTTGTCGATTGAAGTGCGGAATAGTTACAAGGGTGCGAACCCTTGTGCCAGAGGGGAGGGGTGGTCTTATATAGAATGCACCGACCTAGGGCTGACCTCCATTACATACGGGTTCAATGAGAGTTAAGTCCTGAACGTTACTGGTAACACCTGCAATAAATGGTCTTTATGATGCCGGAATGAATGCCTGACTGTTGCCATCCTGGGGTGACTCTAGGTATTCTGTACCTGAGTGGATTCTTGTCTTCCGAGTGAGATAAAGATTGTCGAGTGGAATTGGGGTATCCGAGTGGAATCGTCTTTTGAGTGTATTACACTTCAAGGGGATTTCAGTCGGTATCTTCTGTTTAACTTTGTAGGCCTTGGCCTCTTGTGCGATGTCCTTGGGAAGAGCATATAGGTCAGGCCTAAGACTCTACCCTAGGCACATTTCACCGTCACCTGCATTGGTCATACATGAACACATCACTAGGAAGCGGCCTCGGTACAGGGGATCAATCCCTGGTCATGCTCCAGCCTTGGACCGCAATAGAGAGAAAGGCCACACCCTTCTCTTTGCCGATTACTTTAATGATGGTCCACTCTTTAGGCTACATCAATTTCGTCGCTGATTTCGAATGAGAACGCATGTGTTAAATCAATTAGCGAGGGAATGGTCGCGTATGACCCATACTTTGAGTGTGAAGTGGATGCCCTAGGCAAGCTTGGTTTCTCTTCATACCAGAAATGCACTGCGGCTATCCGCTTGCTTGCATCTGGAATTCCTAGTGATCTTGTGGATGGGTATGTTCGTATGCGTGAGTCCACATGTCTCCTCTCATTGTACAGTTTTTGCTTGGCTGTGGTGGAAGTTTCTGGCCCGGAGTACCTCAGAGAGCCAAATGCCGCTGATACAGAGAGGTTGTTGGCGATCAATGCCGAGAAGGACTTTCCGGGCATGCTTTGTAGTATACATTGTATGCACTGGAAATGGAAGAACTGTCCATTTGCTTGGCATGGGCAGTGCAAGGTGCATGTGAAAGCTGCCACTGTTATACTTGAAGATGTGGCTTCACAAGATCTCTGGATATGACATTCTTTCTTCGGCATGTCTGGTTCTCATAATGATATTAGTGTTCTTCAGCGGTCTCTGATGTTTGCAAGGCTTGCGGAAGGGCACTTCCTGGAGGTGAACTTTGAGGTTAATGGCCACCATTACAACAAGGGATATTACCTAGCTGATGGAATATATCCTCAGTCTTCCACTCTTGTGAAGACCATACCCAATCCGCAAGGAGAGGAGAGACAAATGTTTGCCCAAATGCAAGAGAGTGCTAGGAAGGATGTGGAGCGTGATTTCGGTGTGCTTCAGTCTCGGTGGGGTATCGTTCCTAACACTGCATTGACATGGAGCACGAAGAAGCTTTGGGAGGTTATGACTACTTGTGTGATCATGCACAACATGATTGTGGAGGATGAGCGCGATGATAGCATCTACGACCAAGGGTTTGATTTCTAGGGTGAAAATGTTGAGCATGAGCATGCACCTCCTGCAACCTCTGAATAGTTTGTCGAGTTTCATCGGGAGTTGCGTGATTGGCATACTCATGTCTAGCTCCAGGATGACTTGGTTGAGCATGTGTGGACTCTCATTGGCAACCAGTAGATCTATGAGTTTAATTCTTGCAATGCAAACAAATTTCAATTGGGTTGTAAGACAATTTGTTATTGTTTTCATGTCATGCAAACAAGTTTTGATTGGGTTGTAAAGACTGTTTGGGAGCTATGTTTGATTCGAACCATTTCATATGCATCATTTTCATTTTATCTACTGTACTGGGCGAATGGACAAGATGCAGCTGAAATGTGGCCGCACGTTGGGCGCCCGTCCGCCGCATCCACGAATCCGGGCGGACACGGCCCCATTGCCACCCCCCAAATGGACGAAATTCGGACAAAGCGGACATCTGTTTGGGGTTGCGCGTTGGAGTTGGCCTAAGCTCTTACAAAAACTCAATTTGAGATAAAGGCCGGGGAATCAAATAACAAAAGATAGTGAGAGGTGAAAGAGACACGCAAAACGCATCCAACCGCCCCGGACGTGTTGTTTAACACTAAATTAGAAAAGAAGGGTTGGGAGAGTCTGGACATCAGGCACATAGGACTCCAACACACCCGATCCACCCAAATCCCCCTCCCGGTCGGCCACCCGGATGTGCGTGCTTACGGATGTACCACATGATATAGGGCAAACCATTTATGCACATACATTGTTGGGTGAAGTTAAAAGTTTGAAAGTGCATTTGGCACTTAAACTTTATTATAGTGTGATGACAATGTGGTTAGTGGGACTAATATTTTGTGCTATAGTTTATCTCAGGATATTGGTTCCATATTCCATTTGATGGAGATGTGCGACCCCCATATTCAAAAATATCAAAGGTGTGGTCTTCCGGTGATTTGAAGTTTTTATTTTTGGTTTACTTCGTGTCATAGGAAAGACCGCGCTATTAAGAGGGGTTGGTGTGGATATGTGTTGTGTGGGAATGTCATTACCGAAACATATACACCAGCTGACCCATTACTACCACTAAAATCCATAGTGTGCGTGCATGTGGTACTCAAAGGGCTTGCAACAGAAAGTTTCAGGGTACCCAATGCGCACGGGGTCTTTTGACCCCTGTGCGCAAATGGTACTGTGTAACTCTCTGGGTACCCTATGCGCACGGGGTCTTTTGACCCCCGTGCTCATGGGGTACTGTGTAAGTCTCTGAGTACCTCGTGTGTGCGGGGTCTTTTGACCCCCATGCACACAGGGTGGTGTGAAAGTCTTTGAGTACCACGTGCGCACAGGGCTAACTTAGCCCGTGCACATGGGGTCCAACGGGCAGAAACAGCCACCCTAGCACAAACGCTATAAAAGCCCCCCCCTTCTTCTTCCTCCATCCCCAACCTTAAGGTCTTGTTGAGCTCCACCATTGATTCACCTCATTTTGCTCAATACTCTCAATCCCTCCACCCAAACTTGTTGAAACTTTGGGGATTGGGAGAGCAGGACCCGATCTACATCTTGACCAAACCAAATCACGTTCCCTGCAACATTTCATTCCCATTGACTTGTTACTCTTGGAGCTTGAGCTCCTAGGTGGTTCGAGGTTCCTCCGGAAGCTTCCTTGCTTGTTGTGTGTTCCAGAGAAGTTTGTAAAGGTGTGGTGGTCGCCTTCAAGACCAACCCCGAGTGATTCTAGGCTTTTCTGTTGGGGGTGACACAAAAGAGACTACAGTGAGCCTTCGTGGTGTTCCACAAGCTTTGGCTCTGGCACCACTCTAAATGGAGAGTAGCTCTTCCCCAAGGAAAAGTGAACTCCGGGATAAAATCCGCGTCCTTGCCTCACTTGTGGTTAATCCTTTCATGCACTTTACTTTGCCTTGTATGCTTGTTGGCTTGCTAATTAGATTGTTGCCTAACATACTTTGCTTTAAGGTTGCTTGTCATTTAGAGTGTGTTCACCTAGTTGCATATCTAGTGAACCCTATGTATCCGCTAAACCTTAAAATTGACAAGAAAGATTAAAATTTGTAGTAACCTATTCACCCCCCCCCCCCTCTAGTCGACCGTATCGATCCTTTCAATTGGTCGATCTGGGGAATGAGGGAGGTGGCACACCAGTTGTGGAGGATGGTTTTAGTCCGTAGAATAAGGACAATCATAATCATCATAGGCTAGCTTCTAGGGTTTAGCCTCTACGATCTCGTGGTAGATCAACTCTTGTAATACTCATATCATCAAGATCAATCAAGCAGGAGGTAGGGTATTACCTCCATCGAGAGGGCCCGAACCTGGGTAAACATCGTGTCCCCAGCCTCCTGTTACCATTAGCCTTAGACGCATAGTTCGGGACCCCCTACCCAAGATCCGCCGTTTTTGACACCGACATTGGTGCTTTCATTGAGAGTTCCATTGTGTCGTCACGATAAGGCTTGATGGCTCCTTCAATCATCAACAACGCTATGGTCCAGGGTGAGGTTTTCCTCCCCGGGCAGATCTTCGTATTCGACGGCTTCGCACTGCGGGCCAACTCGCTTGGCCATCTGGAGCAGATCGACAATTATGCCCCTGGCCATCAGGTCGGATTTGGAAACTTGAATTACACGGCTGATATTCGTGGAGACTTGATCTTCGATGAATTCAAGCCTGTGTCAGGAGCGCCCAACAGCCACGACGAGCATGACTTAGATCTGCCCTCGGACGGTATTCGGACTATCGCACCTGCAGCTGCCCCGGCCTTTAATCTGGAGCAGATCGCGCCATCCGAGGACGAGTGTATGGACCCCTCCATGGAGGCCGCACATTCACCAGCGATGGAGCCGAACACAGACTCCGCCTCTCGGGAAATCTATGTCGCCGGACCCTCGGACTCGTCTTCGGATTCAGGTTCCGGACCACGTGCATCCGCGCCCATCGAATCTAATTGGGAACCGAACATGGAGTTTACCTCCGCGGATATCTTTCAAAACTCACCCTTTGGTGACGTGCTAAATTCAATGAGCTCTCTCTCTTTATCAGGAGACTCTTGGCCAAACTATGTCCGGCTCGAGTGGGATGCAAATGACGAAGAAATTCGCTGCCCACCCACCACCCACTTAATAGCCACTGTCGATGACTTAACCGACACGTTGGACTTCGACTCCGGAGACATCGACGGTATGGACGTCGATGCTGGAGATGATCAGGAACCACCACCCACGGGGCGCTAGACAGCCACCTCATCATATGATATATACATGGTGGACACACCCAAGGAGGACAACGGCGACAAAAAGGACGCCACAGAGGATAATCCCCGCTGGCACAAACCAAAGCGACGGTGCAGGCGCCGCTCTAAGTCCAGCCACAGTAAAAATAGCGACGATGGCGCAAGAAAAATTGGCACCCGGTCGAACCCAAAGGAAACGATGACCCCGTGGACCCAGCGATGGAGCTGGATGAGCCAGGGCACGCCGAATATAATCTAGAGAAGACACCCGATCACGACGACCCCGAGGGTAAAACTCATCAACCTACCTTCGGAGAGGAGGACAGTCCGGACGATGACGCATTCATCCCGGAAAAACACTTGGAACAAGAGAACCTCCACAGAAGGCTTATGGACACCACGAGGAGCCTGAAGAAGCAGAAGCAAAAGCTTAAGGCCGCGCAGGATACGCTCAACCGCAGATGGAACAAAGTGCTAGACACTGAAGAAAAATATGGCGACGATCGCCACACAAAGAGCTACCCAAAGCGCAAGCTACTGCCCGAATTTGACGACGAGGCCATAGAGCCCATCCCGCCGAAGAATAATACGGTCAATCAACCGGACCGACCACCTCGTGGCCGTGATAGAGCAGCTACTGACGCTACACACAAGCCCGCACATGATTTGCATGAGCTCCTGGACAAAAAGGCTGGTGCGACCAGGTCCATCTATGGATCTAGAGGACATGCTCCGGCGCAAGATCATATCCACCAAAACGATCATCTTGATCGAATACCAGTTTGGAATCAGCCCCGAACACAACAATTGTCCACACCATGCCATGACACATCCAATTACAGGGGCGCTGCACACCCCCTTTGCTTCACCGATGAAGTGCTGGATCATGAATTTCCACAAGGATTCAAACCCGTAAATATAGAGGCATATGACGGAACAACAGACCCTATGGTCTGAATTGAGGACTTTATCCTTCATATCCACATGGCTCGCGGAGATGATCTCCACGCCATTAAATATCTGCCCCTCAAGTTGAAAGGACCAGCTCGACACTGGTTGAAGAGCCTCCTTGAAAACTTAATTAGAAGTTGGGAGGAACTTGAGGATGCTTTCAGGGCCAATTTTCAAGGGACCTATGTCCGACCCCCGGATGCAGATGATTTAAGTCACATAATACAACAGCCCGGAGAGTCAGCCCATAAGCTTTGGAACATATTTCTCACTAAGAAGAATCAAATTGTTGATTGTCCGGATGCCGAAGCCTTAGCGGCCTTCAAGCACAGTATCCGAGACGAATGGCTCGCCAGACACCTCGGCCAAGAAAAGCCGAGGACAATGGCGGCCCTAACAAGCCTTATGACCCACTTTTGCACGGGTGAGGACAGCTGGTTGGACCATAGAGGCACCAGCGACCTAGTCACATCCGAAATTAGGGATGTCAATGGGAAGCCACGACGCAATAAAAACAAGCGTCGGAACAAGGAAGAGAGTCCAGACAACACGGCGGTCAATGCCGGATTCAGGGGCTCTCGACCCGGTCAACTAAAAAAACCATTTAAAGGCAGAGGGGATGGACCGTCAAGCCTAAATAAGGTTCTAAACAGATTATGTCAAATTCATGGCACCCCCAAAAAACCTGCAAACCACACCCACAGAGAATGTTGGATCTTCAACCAAGCCGGCAAGCTAAACGCCGAACACAATGGAAGGGAGATGCCAAGTGAAGACGAGGATGAGCCTCGCCAGCCGAACACTGGGGGACAGAAAAAATTCCCACCAGAAGTCAAAACAGTGAATATGATCTACGCAACTCATATACCGAAGAGAAGGCGCAAACACGCACTCAGAGACCTATACGGTGTAGAGCCCGTTGCCCCCAAATTCAACCCTTTGTCGGCCTGTCCGATCACTTTTTATCGCAGGGATCATCTGACAAGTATCCGGCACGGAGGATCGGCTGCCTTGGTTCTCGACCCAATAATTGATGGATACCATCTGACACGAGTCCTTATGGACGGCGGCAGTAGTTTTAATCTGATATATCAAGATACTGTCCGCAAGAAGGGGATAGACCCATCAAGAATCAGCAAAAGCAACACTACCTTTAAAGGAGTAATACCAGGCGTTGAGGCCCGCTGCACGGGCTCTCTCGTATTAGAGGTTATATTTGGTTCTCCCGACAACTTCAAAAGAGAATAATTAATCTTTGACATTGCTCCATTCCGAAGCGGCTATCACGCGCTACTCGGAAGAGCGGCCTTCGCTCGCTTCGACGTTGTGCCACACTATGCCTACCTTAAACTCAAGATGCCCAGCCCACGTGGCGTCATCACAGTTAGCGGAAACACAGAACGTTCCTTACGAGTAGAAGAATATGTGGCGGCTCTAGCAGTCGAACACTAAGCGGCCTCTTCAACCAGAATACATGATCGGTCGTCAAGACCGTGGACACGGTTAGACGAGTCCGGCGCACCGCCAGTGGTAATAGCACAGATAAACCTGAGTTTGGGTGTATAGATATACCCCCATAGGTGGTGCTAGGGGCTGCAAACATGTAACAAAGCCCACAGTTCGGCTTGACCCTATTAATATAACAATATATTGCATTTTCATGATTCATTGAGAATAACCAACTTCTCGCACGATTACCCTAGACTCTTTTACCTGAGTTCTCCTTTTTTACAGATGACCATCGTGCTTCACCCTTCCAAGATACGGCACAGCAGAGCCAAAGGCGCAGACGTGTAGCTGGGCCCCGCTCAAAGGTTTCTCTTTAGATTAAGCCCCTGTGTAACCCTTCTTTAATGTCTCTTGTTGTTTGATATCCCCCGGGTACTCAGTATACCCGTGAGGGATACTGGCGTTATTGGCATTTCGCCACGTCAGATTAATGCGCGTACCTGGTACTTCGGGGTTCATTATCGAGGGTGTTGCTCAGCCCAGTATATGTTACAAAGTCTGAATACCTTCGGGAGTGTTCGGCGTCGCGAGTTTGGCCTTATATGCATCAACTCCGAATCATGTCTTTGGTCAAATGTTGGGTTTGCCCGGCTCCTGGGTTTGCTACCTTACGTTCCGTTTCACCGGCTAAGGTGGCCAAGGGAACACTACTGCCATTGTGCCCTGGTTATCCCAGACGAGCACCTCGGTAGAGAAAGCCGAAAACTAACTGTCATGATACAGCAAGAGACTGGTCAACCACTTGATGACTCAACAGAATCTTCGGGATTCCACCGCATTAACGAAGGACTGGTTTCCTGGTCATGTACGTACGCACACCAAATTCGGATGAACGCGGAAGTACCAGGGGCTATATAGTAGCCCCACTATCAAACTCCTATGGCCAAGTGAAAGTGTTAAAGCAATACAGTCCGATTGCCTAGTTCGATGCGCGATCACCTCCTTAATGGACCAAGACGTTGGATCAAGTGTGATTACATGCCTTTTTCGAACACCCCCGCATGTATGCGTGGGGGCTGAAGCCGACGACTGCAAACTTTCAGGTTATATACATACATAAACGGCCGCACAGGAGGCACTACAATACTTTCGGGCAAAAGTATAAATACAGCCTTTATAATCAAAATCACATTGTTTTTACAATTGAGATATATGTCACTCGGACATGATACTCTTCGAGCACTGAGCCTCTATTAAACAGGCGCCTTCTAGGACTTGCTCAAAATAGTGCTCGGCCGGGTCATGGCCTCCCGCCGGACCCCGGGTTGCAATACCGGTGTCCTCCATATACAACCAATATGTTTAAACACGGGCAAGAGCCACCCGCGCACACTCTATGCACGCCGACCTCTTCACAGTGTCGATACACGACGCAGCGCTAAGGAATTGTTGCACTAAACCAAAATAACTGTCCAACCTTGGTCCCTTCGGCCATAGATGGTCTACAAAAGACCTCATCGCAAGTCCGGACAACCTATGGAGCTCGGCCCATGCTGCCATCCTTTCATTCAATGGCAGCGGACGTGTCGGGGAACTAAACTGCGACCAGAATAACCTTTCTACCTCATGATCTTTCCGATCTTTGAAAAACTCAGTCGCATCAGCAGTACTTTTGGCCAGGTCCGCATACGCGTCCGCATCACTCCATAACTGATCCAGAGGAGCATACTTTGGATCTCCAAACTTCATCTGCAACAAATAGGGCTTCCCAGCCGTGATATCTCCGGCTTGTCGAAGCTCCTCCCGTGCAGCTCTGATTTCAGAGCACATTTCCTTGGCTGCCCCCAAGGCCTTCTTCAGGCCAGCCGCTTTCGCTTGGCTCTCCTTTTCAAGGAGCTCATATCGATCGGCGGCATCTCTCAGCTCAACATCTCTCCTAGCTATCTTATCTTCCCTCCGGCGATGAGCAGCCTGTTCGGCTCTTAACTCTTTGGCCGCCTTTAGGGTAGCTGCATCACTGATCCTGGCTTGTTCCTTGGCTAGGGCAAGTTCCGCCCGAAGGGCCTCCACGGCAGCAACGCCATCTACAGCCACAACATATTATAGATACTAGCATCATGCTCCTCTTAAATATTAGTTGACAAACGATAAGCAGCACATACCCTGTCCCTCGTCAAGCCGCTTGTTCACAAGCGCGATGTCGGCATCCACCACATCAAGCTGTCGCCTTAGTTCGGCGAACTCAGCAGTCCGGCCAACCGTCGGACACTTAGCCGTCTGCACATAACCCAGCGCGGTCATTACTTGGGAGTATGATCCTCCGTTTGCCGCCTCGGGCTGGCAACTAGAGTCTCAGGGGCTACTATCTACACAGAGCACACCTAGTGTGTGCGGTACAGCTGATAGTTTACATATTTCTTTGCGTACCTCAAAGCCTTTGAGCAGGCTTGTAGAAGCTTCATTCAACCCGCTTTTGGCGGATGAAATTCTCTCAAACACCATACTCATTAAAGCACGGTGCGCCTCGGATATAGTCACTTGCTCCAGAAGGCCCGTCAGCATGTCCGGCTGATTGCCGGATAGACCCGGACTCTTCCTACTACCCTCCTTGGGAGCCGAACACTCCGGGCTTCAGGCGGCCAAAATGTTAACTTCTGGCCTTGACGGGTCGGGAGAGATCATCCATGACGACACCTCGGGGTCGCCCGCCCCATGGGGCGGGGAGGTAGGTGGAGTTTCACTCTCCATCATCTCCAGAAGAAGATCCCCCGAAGACGAACTCTGATGAGAAGGGCTATGAGCCGGACTGCAAGAGATAAAGCAGGACATGTTTTATCACAGTCCTTTTTCACTTACAGATCGGTGGAGGGCTGGCCCGTTTGTGGGCGCTGTGCGGTGAGGACGCCCTCTGGGGCAGGACTCCCTGGCGAGGGTTTCTTCCCTTGTTTGGGCACCTCCGTTTCCAAGACTTTGGAGGCGGCCCTTTTCTTCCCGCGGGGGGAGGGAGCGTTAGATTCACCTCCCTGATTATCCTCCTTCGTGGATATATTAATTCGCCCGGTTTGGATGTGTGATGTATGAAGCTCGCTTTCAACTTCTCTGTTCTTCCCTTCATCCTTCCCCGACGGCACTTGATATGGTGCGCGTTTAAGCATCCTGGTTAATGCAGGATTTGGCAAGCCTTCGGGAAGAGGGGCAAAACACCTAATCCTCTCTGCCTTATTCAGCCAATCCTGGCCGCGGATAGTTCTCAGAATAATGTTATAATATACATGAACAACGTGTTCGGTTGCAGAGTTACTTACTTGGGTATCTGGACGATTACAGTTCAAGCCCGCATCCTCGGTGGTGTCCGGACACTTTATTCGTGATCCAAAGAATAGCCGATACATCCCTTCGAGCATCATGCCGAAGAAGTGCTGAATAGTTCGGGGTCCTTCTGGGTTGAACTCCCACATCCGAAGAGGTCGACGTTTGCATGGCAGGACCCGACGGACTAGCATTGCCTGAATTATTTTGATGAGGCTGACATCCCTCTCAAGAAGATCCCGAATGAGGCTCTGCAATGTCGGTACATCATTTGCAGGCCTCCAGTCCAATCCCTCGTTGACCCATGACGCCAGTTGGGGTAGAGAGCCCTAGCGGAAGGCATGGGCGGTCGCCCACTTTGTGCCTCGGGGAGCTGTGATATAGAACCACCTCTGTTGCCATAAATCGGACACCTCCGGGAAGGAACCTTCTGGCCATGGGGCATCAGCGCTTTTGCTTATTATAGCGCCTCTGCACTCAGTGTGTTGCCCGTCGATCATCTTCGGATTTACATGGAAGGTCTTGAGCCATAGACCAAAGTGTGGGGTGATGTGGAGGAAGGCTTCGCACATGACGATAAATGACGAGATGTGAAGGATGTAGGGGAACGTAGTAATAATTCAAAATTTTCCTACGTCTCACCAAGATCAATCTAGGAGATTCTAGCAACGAGAGAGAGAGAGAGAGGGAGTGCATCTTCATACCCTTGAAGATCGCTAAGCGGAAGCGTTACAAGAACGTGGTTGGTGGAGTCGTACTTGCGGCGATTCAAATCGCGGAATATCCGATCTAGCGCCGAACGGACGGCGCCTCCGTGTTCAACACACGTACGGCCCGGGGACGTCTCCTCCATCTTGATCCAGCAAGGGGAGAGGAGAAGTTGAGGGAGAACTCCAACAGCACGACGGCGTGGTGTTGGTGGAGCTCGTGGTTCTCTAGCAGGGCTTCGCCAAGGACTATGGAGGAGGAGGTGTAGGAGGAGGGATGGCTGCGCCAGGGAAGAGGTGCGGCTGCCCTCCCACCCCTCCACTATATATAGGGGCAACGGGAGAGGGGGAGGCGCCCTAGGGTTTCCCCTAAGGGGCGGCGGCCAAGCAGATTGGATCTCCCTAGGGAAAATCCTAGGGAGACTTGCCCCCCAAGCCAAGCAGGTGGAGGATTGCCTCCCAAGCCAGGTGGAGGCGCCCCACCTCCCCAAGCAACGTGGGAAAGGGTGTGGGGGGCGCACCACCCCTTAGTGGGCTGGTTTTCCCCTTCCCCTTTGGCCCATGAGGCCCTCCAACACTTGTCGGGGCTCCCGAAACACCTTTCGGTCATGCTGGCCATAGCCTGGTACCCCCGGAACACTTCCAGACTCCAATACCCTTCGTCCAATATACCGATCTTCACCTCCGGACCATTCCGGAGCTCCTCATCACGTCCGGGATCTCATCCGAGACTGTGAACAACCTTCGGTAACCACATACTATATCCCATAACAACTCTAGCGTCACCGAACCTTAAGTGTGTAGACCCTACGGGTTCGGGAACCATGCAGACATGACCGAGACATCTCTCCGGCCAATAACCAACAGCGCGATCTGGATACCCATGTTGGCTCCCAGATGTTCCACGATGATCTCATCGGATGAACCACAATGTCGAGGATTCAAGCAATCCCGTATACAATTCCCTTTGTCAATCGGTACGTTACTTGCCCGAGATTCGATCGTCGGTATCCCAATACCTCGTTCAATCTCATTACCGGCAAGTCACTTTACTCATTCCGTAATGCATGATCTCGTGACTAACTACTTAGTCACATTGAGCTCATTATGATGATGCATTACCGAGTGGGCCCAGAGATACCTCTCCGTCATACGGAGTGACAAATCCCAGTCTCGATTTGTGCCAACCCAACAGACACTTTTGGAGATACTTGTAGTGCACCTTTATAGCCACCCAGTTACGTTGTGACGTTTTGTACACCCAAAGCATTCCTACGGTATCCGGGAGTTGCACAATCTCATGGTCTAAGGAAATGATACTTGACATTAAAAAAGCTCTTAGCAAATGAACTACACAATCTTGTGCTATGCTTAGGATTGGCTCTTGTCCATCACATCATTCTCCTAATGATGTGATCCCGTTATCAATGACATCCAATGTCCATGGTCAAGAAACCATAACCATCTATTGATCAATGAGCTAGTCAACTAGAGGCTCACTACGGACATGTTGTGGTCTATGTATTCACACATGTATTACGGTTTCCAGTTAATACAATTATAGCATGAACATTAGACAATTACCATGAACAAGGAAATATAATAATAACCATTTTATTATTGCCTCTAGGGCATATTTCCAACAGTATCCCACTTGCACTAGAGTCAATAATCTAGTTCACATCACTATGTGATTGTAATGAATTCAACACCCATGGGGTTTGATCATATCTCGCTCGTGAGAGAGGTTATTAGTCAGCGGGTCTGAACCTGTCAGATCCGTGTGTGTTTTACAAATCTCTATGTCATCTTGTAGATGCAGCTACCACGCGCTATTTGGAGCTATTCCAAATAACTGTTCTACTATATGAATCCGGTTTACTACTTATAGTCATCCAGATTAGTATCAAAGTTTGCATCGACGTAACCCTTTACGACGAACTCTTTTACCACCTCCATAATCGAGTAAATTCCTTAGTCCACTAGTTACTAAGGATAACCTTGACCGTTGTCCTGTGATCCATTCCTGGATCACACTTGTACCCCTTGACTGACTCATGGCAAGGCACACTTCATGTGCGGTACACAGCATAGCATACTATAGAGCCTACGTCTAAAGCATAGGGGACGACCTTCGTCCTTTCTCTCTCTTCAGCCGTGGTCAGGTCTTGAGTCTTACTCAATACTCACACCTTACAGCCAAGAACTCCTTCTTTGCCGATCTATTTTGAACTCCTTCAAAATCTTCTCACGGTATGTGTTCATTTGAAAGTACTATTAAGCATTTTTGTCTATCCTTATAGATCTTGATGCTCAATGTTCAAGTAGCTTAATCCAGGTTTTCCATTGAAAATCACTTTTCAAATAACCGTATATGCTTTCCAGAAATTCTACATCATTTCTAATCAACAATATGACAACAACATATACTCATCAGAAATTCTATAGTGCTCCCACTCACTTCTTTGGAAATACAAGTTTCTCATAAACTTTGTATAAACCCAAAATCTATGATCATCTCATCAAAGCGTATATTCCATCTCCCAGATGCTTACTCTAGTCCTTAGAAGGATTACTGGAGCTTTGCATACTTGTTAGCATCTTTCCAGATTGACAAAACCTTCTGGTTGTATCACATACAACCTTTCCTCAAGAAAATCGTCGAGGAAACAATGTTTTCACATCCTATCTGCAAGATTTCATAAATAATGCAGTAACTGCTAATATAATTCCAACAGACTCTTAGCATCGCTACAAGTGAGAAAGTCTCATCATAGTCAACTCCTTGAACTTGTCGGAAAACATCTTAGCGACAAGTCGAGCTTTCTTAATGGTGACACTTACCATCATTGTTCGTCTTCCTTTAAAATCCATCTGTACCCAATAGCCTTACGACCATCAAGTAGTTCTTCCAAAGTCTATACTTTGTTTTCATACATGGATCCTCTCTCGGATTTTATGGCCTCGAGCCATTCGTCGGAATCCGGGCCCACCATCGCTTCTCCATAGCTCGTAGGTTCATTGTTATCTAGCAGCATGACCTCCAAGACAGGATTACAGTACCACTCTGAGGCAGTATGCGTCCTTGTCGACCTATGAGGTTTGGTAGTGACTTGATCCGAAGTTTCATGATCATTATCATCAGCTTCCACTTCAATTGGTGTAGGCGCCACAGGAACAACTTCCTGTACCCTGCTACACACTAGTTGAAGTAACAGTTCAATAACCTTATCAAGTCTCCACCATCCTCCCACTCAATTCTTTCGAGAGAAACTTTTCCTCGAGAAAGGACCCGTTTCTAGAAACAATCACTTTTGCTTCCGGATCTGAAATAGGAGGTATACCCAACTATTTTGGGTGTCCTATGAAGATGTATTTATCCGCTTTGGGTTCGAGCTTATCAGGCTAAAGTTTTTCCACATAAGCGTCGCAGCCCCAAACATTTAAGAAATGACAGCTTAGGTTTCTCTAAACCATAGTTCACACGGTGTCATCTCAAGGGAATTACGTGGTGCCCTATTTAAAGTGAATGTGGTTGTCTCTAATTCCTAACCCATAAACGATAGTTGTAATTCGATAAGAGACATCATGGCATGCACCATATCCAATAGGGTGCAGCTATGATGTTCGGACACCATCACACTATGGTGTTCCAAGCGGTATTAGTTGTGAAACAATTTCCACAATGTCTTAATTGTGTACCAAACATGTAACTCAGATATTCATCTCTATGATCATATCATAGACATTTTATCCTCTTGTCACGACGATCTTCAACTTCACTCTGAAATTACTTGAACCTTTCAATAATTCAGACTTGTGTTCATCAAGTAAATATACTTAGCATCTACTCAAATTATCTGTGAAGTAAGAACATAACGATATCCACTGCGTGCCTCAGCACTCATTGGACTGCACACATCAAAATCTATTACTTCCAACAAGTTGCTTTCTTGTTCCATCTTACTGAAAAAGAGGCTTTCAGTCATCTTGCCCATGTGGTATGATTTGCATGACACAAGTGATTCAAAATCAGGTGAGTCCAAACGGTCCATCTGCATGGAGTTTCTTCATGCGTATATACCAATAGACATGGTTCGCATGTCTCAATCTCTTCAAAAACGAGTGAGTCCAAAGATCCATCAACATAGAGCTTCTTCATGCGTTTTATACAAATATGACTCAAATGGCAGTGCCACAAGCAGGTGGTACTATCATTACTATCTTATATCTTTTGGCACGAACATGTGTATCACTACGATCGAGATTTAATAAACCATTCATTTTAGGTGCAAGACAACTGAAGGTATTATTCAAATAAACAGAGTAACCATTATTATCCTTAAATGAATAACCATATTGCGATAGACATAATCCAATCATGTCTATGCTCAACGCAAACACCAAATAAAAATTATTTAGGTTTAACACCGATCCCGATGGTAGAGGGAGCGTGCGATGTTTGATCACATCAACCTTGGAAATACTTCCAACACATATCATCACCTCACCTTTAGCTAGTCTCCGTTTATTCCGTAGCCTTCTATTTCGAGTTACTAACACTTAGCAACTGAACCGGTATCTATTACCATGGTGCTACTAGGAGTACTAGTAAAGTACACATTAATATAATGTATATCCAATATACTTCCGTCGACCTTGCCTGCCTTCTTATCTACCAAGTATCTAGGGTAATTCTGCTCCAGTGACCGTTCCCCTTATTACAGAAGCACTTAGTCTCGGGTTTGGGTTCAACCTTGGGTTTCTTCACTAGAGCAACAACTGATTTGCCATTTCGTGAAGTATCCCTTCTTGCCCTTGCCCTTCTTGAAACTAGTGGTTTCACTAACCATCAACAATTGATGATCCTTCTTGATTTCTACTTTCGCGGTGTCAAACATCGCGAATATTTCAAGGATCATCATATCTATCCCTGATATGTTATAGTTCATCACGAAGCTCTAGTATCTTGGTGGCAATGACTTTGGAGAAACATCACTATCTCATCTGGAATATTAAGTCCCACTCGATTCAAGTGATTGTTGTACCCAGACAGTCTGAGTACAAGCTCAACGATTGAGCTTTTCTCCCTTAGTTTGTAGGCTAAGAAACTCGTCGGAGGTCTTATACCTCTTGACGTGGGCACGAGCCTGAAATCCCAATTTCAGCCCTCGGAACATCTCATATGTTCCGCGACGTTTCAAAATCATCTTCAGTGCCTCAATTCTAAACCGTTTAACATTACGCACTGAAGTATCACGTAGTCATCAAAACATGTACGTCAAATGTTTGCAACATCCACAGACGACGTTCGAGGTTCAGCACATCGAGCGGTGCATTAAGGACATAAGCCTTCTACGCAGCAATGAGGACAATCCTCAGTTTATGGACCCAGTCCGCATAATTGCTACTATCAACTTTCAACTAAATTTTCTCTAGGAACATATCTAAAATAGTAGAACTAAAGCGCAAGTTACGACATAATTGCAAAGAGCTTTTGACTATGTTCATGATAATTAAGTTCATCTAATAAACTCCCACTTAGATAGACATCCCTCTAGTCATCTAAGTGATACATGACCCGAGTCAACTAGGCCATGTCCGATCATCACGTGAGACGGACTAGTCATCATCGGTGAACATCTCCATGTTGATCGTATCTTCTATACGACTCATGTTTGACCTTTCAGTCTCTTGTGTTCCGAGGCCATGTCTGTACATGCTAGGCTCGTAAAGTCAACCTAAGTGTTTTGCTTGTGTAAATCTGGCTTACACCAGTTGTATGTGAACGTTAGAATCTATCACACCCGATCATCACGTGGTGCTTCAAAACAACGAACTTCCGCAACGGCACACAGTTAGGGGGAACACTTTCTTGAAATTATTATAAGGGATCATCTTATTTACTACAGTCGTTCTAAGCAAATAAGATGCAAAAACACGATAAACATCACATGCAATCAAATAGTGACATGATATGGCCAATATCATTTTACTCCTTTTGATCTCCATCTTCGGGGCGTCATGATCATCATCGTCACCGGCATGACACCATGATCTCCATCATCATGATCTACATCATCGTGTCTTCATGAAGTTGTCTCGCCAACTATTACTTCTACTACTATGGCTAACGGTTTAGCAATGAAGTAAAGTAATTACATGGCATTATTCTATGACACGCAGGTCATACAATAAATTAAAGACAACTCCTATGGCTCCTGCCGGTTGTCATACTCATCCACACGCAAGTCGTGATTCCTATTACAAGAATATGATCAAACTCATACATCACATATATTTCATTCATCACATCCTTCTTGGCCATATCACATCACACGGCATATGCTGCAAAAACAAGTTAGACTTTCTCTAATTGTTGTTGCAAGTTTTTACGTGGCTGCTATAGGTTTCTAGCAAGAACGTTTCTTACCTACGCCAAAACTACAACGTGATATGCCAATTGCTATTTACCCTTCATAAGGACCCTTTTCACCGAATCTGATCCGACTAAAGTGGGAGAGACTGCCACCCGCTAGCCACCTTATGCAACAGGTGCATGTCAGTCGGTGGAACCTGTCTCACGTAAGTGTACGTGTAAGGTCGGTCCGGGCCGCTTCATCCCACAATACCGTCGAAACAAGATAAGACTAGTAACGCTCAGCATAATGAACCAAATCAACGCCCACAACAACTTGTGTTCTACTCGTGCATAGAATCTACGCAATAGACCTAGCTCATGATGCCACTGTAGGGGAACGTAGTAATAATTCAAAATTTTCTTACGTCTCACCAAGATCAATCTAGAAGATTCTAGCAACGAGAGAGAGAGAGAGGGAGTGCATCTTCATACCCTTGAAGATTGGTAAGCGAAAGCGTTACAAGAACACGGTTGGTGGAGTCGTACTCGCGGCGATTCAAATCGTGGAAGATCCGATCTAGCGCCGAACGGACGGCGCCTCCGCGTTCATCACACGTACAGCCCGAGGATGTCTCCTCCTTCTTGATCCAGCAAGGGGAGAGGAGAAGTTGAGGGAGAACTCCAACAGCACGACGGCGTGGTGTTGGTGGAGCTCGTGGTTCTCCAGCAGGGCTTCGCCAAGCACTACGGAGGAGGAGGTGTAGGAGGAGGGAGGGCTGCGCCAGGGAAGAGGTGCGGCTGCCCTCCCATCCCTCCACTATATATAGGGGCAAGGGGAGAGGGGGAGGCGCCCTAGGGTTTCCCCTAAGGGGCAGCGGCCAAGCAGATTGGATCTCCCTAGGGAAAATCCTAGGGAGACTTGCCCCCAAGCCAAGCACGTGGAGGATTGCCTCCCAAGCCAGATGGAGGCGCCCCACCTCCCCAAGCAACGTGGGAAAGGGTGTGGGGGGCGCACCACCCCTTAGTGGGCTGGTTTTCCCCTTCCCCTTTGGCCCATGAGGCCCTCCAACACTTGTCGGGGCTCCCGAAACACCTTTCGGTCATGCTGGTCATAGCCTGGTACCCCCGGAACACTTCCGGACTCCAATACCCTTCGTCCAATATACCGATCTTCACCTCCGGACCATTCTGGAGCTCCTCGTCACGTCCGGGATCTCATCCGGGACTCCGAACAACCTTCGGTAACCACATACTATATCCCGTAACAACTCTAGCGTCACCGAACCTTAAGTGTGTAGACCCTACGGGTTCGGGAACCATGCAGACATGACCGAGACATCTCTCCGACCAATAACCAACAGCAGGATCTGAATACCCATGTTGGCTCCCACATGTTCCACGATGATCTCATCGGATGAACCACAATGTCGAGGATTCAAGCAATCCCGTATACAATTCCCTTTGTCAATCGGTACGTTACTTGCCCGAGATTCGATCGTCGGTATCCCAATACCTCGTTCAATCTCGTTACCGGCAAGTCACTTTACTCGATCTGTAATGCATGATCCCGTGACTAACTACATAGTCACATTGAGCTCATTATGATGATGCATTACCGAGTGGGCCCAGAGATACCTCTCCGTCATACGGAGTGACAAATCCCAGTCTCGATTCATGCCAACCCAACAGACACTTTTGGAGATACCTGTAGTGCACCTTTATAGCCACCCAGTTACGTTGTGACGTTTGGTACACCCAAAGCATTCATACGGTATCCGGGAGTTGCACAATCTCATTGTCTAAGGAAATGATACATTTCATTAGAAAAGCTCTTAGCAAACGAACTACACGATCTTGTGCTATGCTTAGGATTGGGTCTTGTCCATCACATCATTCTCCTAATGATGTGATCCTGTTATCAATGACATACAATGTCCATGGTCAAGAAACCATAACCATCTATTGATCAACGAGCTAGTCAACTAGAGGCTCACTAGGGACATGTTGTGGTCTATGTATTCACACATGTATTACGGTTTCCAGTTAATACAATTATAGCATGAACAATAGACAATTACCACGAACAAGGAAATATAATAATAACCATTTTATTATTGCCTCTAGGGCATATTTCCAACAAAGGATGGAATCCGGAGCTAGATCATGGAAATCTAGCCCGTAATAATACATGAGCCCCCTCATGAAGGGATCAAGACTAAAGCCTAAGCCTCGGAGGAAGTGGGAAACAAATACAACGCTCTCATTGGGTTTGGGAGTGGGGATGACGTGCCCTTGGGCAGGAAGCCTGTGCTGGATGTTGGCGGTCAGATACCTGACCTCCCTGAGCTTCTCAATGTCCTCCTCTGTGATAGAGGAGGCCATCCACTGACCTTGAAGGTTGGGTCCGGACATGATTGAAGGTTCGAAGTGCTTAAGCCTGAGCTTTGGGTGTTGGAACTCGAGGTGGGGGAAGCAGCAAGCGTGGGAAGAAAGGGACGGGCCTCGGTCCCTCTATAAAGAGGGTGAATATCAAGCGTCCTCAGTGTGACCGTTTTGGACTTGCCTAAAATTGAGGAATCATACCAACAGGCGTAGTTGGGTTACCCACACCCGTATTGATGAGAATCCCGTGATAAGGGGAAAACGATCTCTGCTTTGACAAGACGTGCCAATAAAACCGCCTCGCAACACATGTAGTGGCAGGCTGGGACAAACGGTTCGTAGTGACCGGGCCATGGCGTGATGCCACGCTGGGAAAAACTGTCAGCAGATTGGATTTGTGGAATATTGTGCTCTCTACAGTGGTATGTGGAATTTATTTTGCAGAGCCGGACACGATTCATGCGTTCGAAGTTTATCTTGGAGTACTCGGAGATGGAACCCGCCTTGCAATGCCGAAGACAATCTGCGCGCCGGACTCATCGTCATTGAAGCCTGGTTCAGAGGCTACTGAGGGAGTCCTAAATTAGGGGGTATTTGGACAGCCGGACTATATACTTTGGCTGCAATGTTGGACTATGAAGATACAAGACTGAAGACTTCCTCCCGTGTCCGGATGGGACTCTCCTTTGCGTGGAAGGCAAGCTTGGCGATTCGGATGTGCAGATCTCCTTCTCTATAACTGACTCTGTGTAACTCTAGCCCCCTCCGGTGTCTATATAAACCGGAGGGTTTTAGTCCGTAGGACAAGGACAATCATAATCATCATAGGCTAGCTTCTAGGGTTTAGCCTCTACGATCCCGTGGTAGATCAACTCTTGTAATACTCATATCATCAAGATCAATCAAGCAGGAAGTAGGGTATTACCTCCATCGAGAGGGCCCGAACCTGGGTAAACATCGTGTCCCCAGCCTCCTGTTACCATTAGCCTTAGACGCACAGTTCGGGACCCCCTACCCGAGATCCGCCGGTTTTGACACTGACAGCGACCCCCCAATTCAAAAAGATTAAAGGCGTGGTCTTCCGGTGGTTCGAAGGTTTTATTTTTGGTTTACTTCGTGTCATAGGAAAGACCGCACTATTAATAGGGGTTGGTGTGGATATGTGGTGTGTGGGAATGTCATTGTCGAAACAATATACACCAGCCTACCCATTCCTACCACTAAAATCCATAGTGTGCGTGCATGTGGTACTCAGAGGGATTGCATCAAAAAGTTTCTGGGTACCCCGTGCGCACGGGGTCTTTTGACCCCGTGCGCACGGGGTACTGCGTAACTCTCTGGGTACCCCGTGTGCACGGGGTACTGCATAAGTCTATAAGTACCCCATGCGCACGGGGTCTTTTGACCGCCGTGCGCACGGGGTCTTTTGACCGCCGTGCGCACGGGGTGGTGGGAAAGTCTCTAAGTACCCCGTGCGCACGGGGTCCAACGGGCAGAAACTGCCACCCTAGCACAAACACTATAAAGCCCCCCCCCTTCTTCCTCCATCCCCAACCCTAAGGTCTTGTTGAGCTCCACCATTGCTACACCTAATTTTGCTCAATACTCTCAATCCCTCCACCCAAACTTGTTGAAAATTTGGGGATTGGGAGAGCAAGACCCGATCTACATCTTGACCAAACCAAATCGCATTCCCCACAACATTTCATCCCCATTGACTTGTTATTCTTGGAGCTTGGGCTCCTAGGTGGTTAGAGGTTCCTCCGAAAGCTTCCTTGCTTGTGGTGTGCTCCGGAGAAGTTTGTAAAGGTGTGGTGGTCGCCTTCAAGACCAACCCCGAGTGATTCGAGACTCATCCGTTGGGGGTGACTCGAAAGAGACTACGGTGAGCCTTCGTGGCGTTCCGCAAGATTTGGCTCCGGCACCGCTCTAAACAAAGAGTAGCTCTTCCCCAAGGAAGAGTGAACTTGAGGACAAAATCCACGTCCTCGCCTCACTTGTGGTTAATCCTTTCCCCACTTTACTTTTCCTTGTATACTTGTTGGCTTGCTAATTAGATTGTTGCCTAGCATACTTTGCTTTAAGCTTGCTTTCCATATAGGGTGTGTTCACCTAGTTGCATATCTAGTGAACCCTATTTATCCATTAAACCTTAAAATTGACAAGAAATATTAAAATTTGTAGTCTCCTATTCACCCCCCCCCCCTCTCTCTCTAGTCGACCGTATCGATCCTTCCAAGGTTGCTGATTGGGCTTTGCCTAAAGTGAGACCTGCCCCTGGTCCTAAACCTTGGCCTCCTCCGTGTACTGAGTATGTTGCTGTATCGGTTGATGGTTCTTTCTCAGCGGAATCTGGCGCGGCGGCGGCATGAATGATTCTTCGACGACATGATGGTTCACTTATTTTTGCAGCATATCGGTTTATTTTCAGTTGTACCGATTCTCTGGAAGCTTATATTCATACAATCATGCAAGGGGTGGCGCTAGCTTTACAACATCCCACTCTTCCGGTCATCGTTCAATCTGACTCAAGTGAGGCGTTGTTCTGTCTATCAGGGAACAAACTTTTTCGTTCTGCCTATAGTCATCTCGTGGCTGAAATTAAGGAGTTGATGAGACATAGGGAGTTTATTCCCCCAAAGTTGAATAGAGATGCTGATCGTTTGGCAAATTATAGTTGTATAGTGTGTACCACGGATGTGTGGATGCACGTAGGACCACCATGTATTGAGGATCTTTATCCCCTCGACGTAACTCTCTCAATATGGAATAAAACTCCTTTTCCGTCGCAAAAAAAAAACGTGTCGATCATCCGGTTAGTGTTGTTGAATTTAAACTATTCCATGTTGAATTTAAACAATTGTTGTACTAGACTTTTTTGCATGCTATGTATGGATGATTTGTGTTATTTTTTATCCGAACTTAGATGAATTCCTTCGTGTTTGATGAATTTCGCCCGGTTAGTTGAAATGTGGTTTCAAATGTACGCGGATAGCGTTGAATAGCCGATCATCCGTGTCCGTGGACGGAGTGTCAGGTTGGCGGGTCAACCTTAAAGATGCCCTAAATGGTGCTTACTTGAACCAAATTTCTTTTATTTCGTATCTCTACCCAAGCACCAGCAAATAATCATTTCATTCCATCTTACTTTTTCCTAGTACTAGTACCACATATAGGGATGAATGGGACCATTCTAATCCGAACAATCATGACCATGCATTGCCACGAAACACACAGGCCATAGGAAGCAAGCAAACGTCTGCAATGGATCAGACCAGACCACGCCAGCGGCCGTCTCGGTCACTCTTGGCCGAGATGCAGACGCCGACGTTTCCTTCTAAACGGACACAGACTTGACTCGCGCACGCTTGCCGGAGGACAAGAGGCATTGACCGTGGTGAATTCGAATCCGTTACTGCTTAGAGGCCGATGGAGCGGAGGCGGTCCAGCACCGACGAGGTGCGCGCGAGCGGCGCCGACGCCGGCGGTTGGGGCACGTACTGCTGCTGCTGCTCGTGCTGCTGGTCGCGGTAGTTGCTCTCGCCCATCATTCATGACATCATCGTGACGCCATGTTAACTGCGGCCAGGAGTTAACGTAGTAATCCCTCCATCCGAAAATACTTGTCATAAAAATGGATAAAATTGTATGTATCTAAAATTAAAATATATGTAGATACATCTATTTTTCTGATAAGTATTTTTGGATGGAGGGAGTATATACGAGGACTTGTGGTAAAAAAATTGCGGCGACGAGTGATCGGCCGGCCGGCGGAATCACAAGTTCAGACGATATGCTGAGCGTGCGTGCCATATGGTTCACGGTTTTAAAATTGCAAAAAATTTACATGCATGGTGCCTTCTCCTAGGCGACCACTCGCTGTCGCTGCTTTCCTGCAGACGTCACGTGAGTGGCTCAGGATCGAGTCATCGGGCCCGTATGATGTATGCAACTGGTGCAATGAGGTTGATTGTAATGGTAGTATTATAAGTAGTATCATGCATGCCAACTAAGTAATTTTGATAAGATGGCATAAAATTAAATGAAGAAAGAAATGTTTGAGTATTATATCATGATACCGTATCATATTAAATGATGTGTTACTTTGTGTCATGCATGGCAATAAATGTAGTACTCTATGATACTAACATATGATATTTTACATTACGAATGTAGTATCATACACTAGTATCATAGGCAGAAATCACATATCTGACCTGAGGCAGAAATCAAATCACAAACTGACCTGGTCATGAAAAAATTGCACTCTGCTGACCCTTTGGTGTGGCGCCCGACAGCTGGGCGCCGCACCCTACTGTGCAGCGCCCTTCCCTTAGGCGTCGCACATCCTGCCAGCGTGGCAGCCCTGGTCCAGTTGCGGCCCCACAGACAGCACTGCAGCGCCTAAGACTTAGGCGCCACACCTGTAATGTGCAGCGCCTAGCTCTTGGGCGTTGCACAGTCTGTGTTCCACTTGGGCTGGCCCCACCCTCTCTCCCCTCCCACCCCACCCCACATACCCCCACCCCATCCAAACCCTTAGACTTGCAGCCCTCCTCTCTTCCCCTCTCCCCCCTCTCAAATCCTTCTCAAATCTTGCAAATCCGGAGTATTTGACCGTGGATTTCGAAGCCAACCCCTCCCTTAAGGTAATCTCCTCCGATCCCCTCGTTTTCATCCATAGGAATTGTCACATTTGCTCAAATCTTGCTAGTTTGGGAAAACCCTAGTTTTTGCTTGGATTTGCAAATTTGTGTTGAATGATGTTATATTTCTTTGCTAATTTGGGTTGTTTAGGCTTCCATAATATGCTAGGGTTAGGGTTATGTGTGTTTGATGTTGGTGTTAGGGTTATGTTATGGTTAGGGTTGTGGTAATTGTTATGTGGGGGTTAGGGTTATTAATTCATATATATGTTAGGGCATATGTGTGCAAATATTTTTCTTAAGTATTTACTTGATATATGTGTGTTTTTGATTATTGTAGGGATGGGGAGAACATGTGTTTATGTTCATCATGTGGATAAAGAGGCCTTTTTGAAAGGCAATGTTGAGACGGACTCGGATGAGCTTGACATGGTGTTTGAGAGTAGTCCTAGCTATGCGGAGCTTTTGGAACAAGTGAGGAAAGATTTGAATTGGATTGACCCAAGTGACGTTGTTGAGTTCGAGGGAAGGCATAATGTTGGTTTTGCAATGCACATCCGTTGGAAGACAATGCGTGTGAACTCCGAGCAACGTTGGGTTGCATACAAGGAGACGGTTGCCGAATCTCTAGACAAGGCTCTTGAGTTATTTGCCTCCAAGAAGCTTGAGTCTACTTTGAATGTAGACTTGAACTGGAACCCCTCCCCGTTGGTTGCTAGCACTCCCCCACCCATGAACCAAGATCAAATGAGTGAATCTCAATTCACGCAACAAGATTGGCCAACATTGAGCCCGACTCCAAACAACCAAAATGAAGGTTTTGAAGAGGAGAATGATGAGTATGAGGAGGATGACAACGAAGTTGACCTCCATGACAACAATGTGGGTGATCTCGACCAATATCATGTGCAAGAGACAATGGACCAATCCATCCCTTTTTCCCGTGCATATGCATCGGACTCGGATGATGATGGTCCCGATGAAGAAGTTGATGAGGAGGGGTTCACGCCGAAGGAGGCCGAAGCATTCAAGAAGGTATTCGAGCGGGATCACAAGACACCATTGTTCAAGGATCTTAGTCTCGCGGATGAAGCCGTTGTGGATGGTGGCAAATGCATATCTCTTGGAGCTAGGCCAAGTTCTCACCGTGATTTGGAAGACGGCAAGAACGGGATATATCCCGGTTGTGAGTTTCAATCCTTCTTGGAATTGAAGATGTGGCTCAACAACTACTCGGTTACACATTATCGTCCACATAAAGTGGACAACTCGGACGTGAATGTGCGTCACACGGTCAAATGTGAAGTGCCAACATGTCCATGGATTGTGCGTGCAAGGCCATGGAAAGGAGGTCCCACTTGGCGCATAGTGAGTTGTCTACCAACTCACATGTGCCGGCACAAGAGGGCGGATGGCAAGCTTGTGTACCAACAACACAGACAACTCACATCCGAGTTCATCGCTTACAGGCTTTCCAACCAAATATCCACACTTCCAACAATGAGCATCAAGAGTGTCATTGACCTTGTGAAAGCCATCTTTCATTACAAGGTGAAGTACGGCAAGGCATGGAAGGCGAAGTAGGCCGCATTCAAGATGTTGTATGGCAATTGGGAGGAAGCATACAACCGACTCCCTAGGTTGTTGTTAGCTATGGCCGCCACAAACCCATGCATGGTTCACGTGGTTGAGCCTCATGGGCACGAAACATTGATTCATAACGGGAGGACCGTGCGAGTATTTGGCCGTGCATTTTGGGCCTTTGAGCAATGTGTGAGGGCTTTTGAGCATTGTCGGCCCGTCATCACCATTGATGGCACGTTCTTGACCGGACAATACAAGGGCACTTTATTGGTTGCAATAGCAAGTGATGCCAATAACCGGGTGTTGCCTTTGGCTTTCGCTTTGGTTGAGGTGGAGAACAATGATAACTGGGAGTGGTTCTTGCATCAACTGAGAACAAGGGTATTACCCGCTGAAAGGGAAATTTGTGTCATATCGGATCGCCATCCTAGAATTCTAAATGCGGTGGTGGTTGACATTCCTAGACATACAAAGTTACATCATCGATGGTGCATGAGGCACTTTTGTGCAAACTTCTATAGGGCATGTGGTATCAAGGAGTTGGCCGATGATCTTCAGGATTGTTGTCTCGCTTTCACCAACAAGCAGTTTGCCGCATTGTTCAATGCATTGCTCAGACACAAGAAACTTGACCCCGGCGGTCAGGAGTTTCTCAATAGGAACATTGCCGAAAGGAATATGTGGGCACGTGCTTTCGATGAAGATGGCCGGAGGTACGGTCAAATGACAAGCAATATGGCAGAATGCTTCAATAAGGTGCTCAAGGGTGTACGTGCATTACCCGTGACGGCAATAGTTCAATACACATTTGACAAGATGAATGCATACTTTTTAAAGTACTCAATGGAGACTAATAAGCAGATTGCTGGTGAGAACAAGGATAAGCACAAGTACAATTTCCCACCAAAGGTTGAAGAATGGTTGGAATTTCAATCACGAAAGGCAGATTCTGAAGAAGCTGTACTATATGACGACAACGAGTGGAAGTATGAGGTGAAAGAGCCCGGAGGAACCACAAACGATGGCCGCCAACACGGAGGCCGGGCTTTCAAGGTCTCCCTAACACGGTGTGATTGCAGCTGCATGAGGCCGTCTTTGCTTCATCTCCCATGCTCGCACTTGTTAAATGCATCCCGGGTTAGGAATGTGGACGTCAATCACCCTCTTACCGTGAGGGAGTCCGAGTTCTCAATCATGACGGTAAAGAATACATGGACTCCACGGTTCCAGCCATACTTGGACCAATCACAATGGCCGGAGTATCATGGAGTTCAACTATGGCCGGACCCGGAATTGAAGATCGTTAGACGGGGAAGACGTAAGACAAAGCGTCTTAGAGGTGACATGGACGGATGGGGCCGTGGTGGCAGTGGAGAATACGGCACCGACCAATTCCAAGAGCCTCGTGAGCAATCCCGTTGTGGGGGCTGCAGTAATGGGGGACACAACACAAGAACTTGTCCCAAACCAAGAAAGAGATCAAAGAAAAATGGTGCAAGCACAAGCCAAACAAATGATAGCCAACCAAGTGAACCAAGGGGTAGCCAACCAAGTCAAACAAGTGGTGGAGTGCCAAACCACTCAAATCAAACAAGCCAACGAGGAACTAGGCAACAAAGAGGGAGTCATCTTGGTCTTAGAAGAGGCCGTGGTGGTGGTCTTGGCCGTGGTGATGGTCTTGGCC